>NW_023416576.1:190263-256072 GCF_012460135.2 Molothrus ater | reverse complement strand
GGGGGGCACAGACAGCACGGGGGGGGGGGGAGGGGCAGGGGGGACACACGGACACACGGGGGGGACACACGGACACACGGGAGGGGACACACGGACAGACGGACGGACGGACGAGCAGGGGGGGCCATGCGGGGCCGTGCAGCTCTGGGGAGGGGTCGGGGGGGGGGTCCGGGGGGGTTTGGGGGCTCGGGGCGTTTTGGGGGTGCCATGCGGGGGGTCCGGCGCGGCCCTACCTTCTGGCAAACCTGAAAGACAGATTTCTACAAAGACAAACAGAAGAGAAGGGGACGTTGGGGGGGGGGAGGGGAGGGGAGGGACAGAGCCACCCCCTCCCCCCCAGAGCCCCCCCAAAGCCCCAGAGACCCCTGAGAGGGGGAGGGGTCAGGGGGGCCGGGGAGAAGCAAAACCAAAACCCCCCCTGGGGTCTGTGGGGACAGAGGGACAGGGGGGACATGGGGGGGACAGGGGGGGGGGTCCCCAAAGGGACAGGGGGGGACAGGAGGGGACAGGGGGGGGACAGGGGGGGGGTCCCCAAAGGGACAGGGGGGGACAGGAGGGGACATGGGGGGTCCCCAATGGGACATTCAGGGACATGGGGGGGACATGGGGGGTCCCCAATGGGACATTCAGGGACATGGGGGGGACATGGGGGGTCCCCAATGGGACATTCAGGGACATGGGGGGGACATGGGGGGTCCCCAATGGGACATTCAGGGACATGGGGGGGACATGGGGGGTCCCCAATGGGACATTCAGGGACATGGGGGGACACAGAGGGAGGAGAAGAACAAAAGCCCTGAGAACACCGAGGGGACACCCGAGGGGACACAGAAACACAGAAGGGACCCAGGGGACACCGAGGAGCCCTCAAAGGGGACAAACAGAGGGGACAGAGAAGCCCTGGAGGTGACACCGAGGGGACAGCCCAGGACACACAGAGGAACAAACCACAAAGGGCACAGCCAGGGGACACCGAGGGGACACCGAGGGACAGTGAGAGCCCAGAACACACCGGGGGTGCGGGGGGGACACAGGAGGGGACGCGCGGGGCCGCGGGCCCAGCCCGGGCGCGCTCACCTGCGCACGAACTTGGAGGTGAACTTGCTGAAGAGGCTGGCGCTGGGGCCGCGGCGGCCCTGGCTGGCGCCCGAGGGCGAGGCGGGCGGGGGCAGCCCCGGGGGCAGCGCGTAGGGCAGGGGGTCCCGGGGGTCCCGCGGGTCCCGCGGCGCCCGCAGCTGCCCCGCGTGGAAGGTGCTGCGGCTCGACACCCCCCGGGGGAAGCTGGGCCGCTCCCCGGGGCCCCCGGCCTGGCTGACGTTGTGGGCAGAGGGGGAGGCGGCGGGGACACGGGGGGGGGCACTGCTGGGGGATGGGGGAACAAACGGGGGTTAGGGGGGACACGGGGGGGGACAGCACTGAGAGCCCCACTGGCACCCAGGGACAGCACTGAGACCCCCCAGCACCCAGGGACAGCCCTGAGAGCCCCCCCCGGCACCCAGGGACAGCCCTGAGAGCCCCCCCCTGGCACCCAGGGACAGCCCTGAGAGCCCCCCCCTGGCACCCAGGGACAGCACTGAGAGCCCCCCCCGGCACCCAGGGACAGCACTGAGAGCCCCCCCCGGCACCCAGGGACAGCACTGAGAGCCCCCTGACACCCAGGGACAGCCCTGAGCCCCCCCCCAGCACCCAGGGACAGCCCTGAGAGCCCCCCCCTGGCACCCAGGGACAGCACTGAGAGCCCCCTGACATCCAGGGACAGCCCTGAGCCCCCCCAGCACCCAGGGACAGCCCTGAGACCCCCCATGACACCCAGGGACAGCACTGAGACCCCCCTGATATCCAGGGACAGCCCTGAGCCCCCCCAGCACCCAGGGACAGCACTGAGATCCCCCCCAGCACCCAGGGACAGCACTGAGACCCCCCATGACACCCAGGGACAGCCCTGAGCCCCCCCCGGCACCCAGGGACAGCCCTGAGCCCCCCCTGGCACCCAGGGACAGCCCTGAGCCCCCCCTGATATCCAGGGACAGCACTGAGAGCCCCCCCCCAGCACCCAGGGACAGCACTGAGCCCCCCCCAGCACCCAGGGACACCCCCAGGCCCCTGAAGGGGGGTCATTGCTGTCCCTGGGAACAGCCCCAAGCCCCCCCCGGCACTCAGGGCCCCCCCTGAGCCCCCCCAGCCCCCAGGGCCCCCCCCTGTGAATCCGGGGCTCTCCCCAGCCCCCAGTGGATGCAGGAATTGGGGTCTGGGGGGGATCACCCACCCACCCCAGCACCCTCGGGACCCCCCGAGCCCCCCGGGGTGGGCAGCAGGGCCGGGGGTCCCTGGGGAGGGGTCCCCACCTGTCCTTGCCGTTCTGCAGGGAGCTCTGGCCCAGGCTGGCCCGGTCCAGCAGGGGCGAGTTCCTGCTGCGCGTGGTGCCCGTGGACAGGACCGAGTTCTGGGGGGGGACACGGAAATGGGGGGGCTGGGGGGGGGCACGGGGGTCCCCAAACCCCCAAACAGCACCCACGGGACCTGGGGACCCTCCAGTGGGCACCGAGAGACCCCAGACCCACCCTGGGGACCCAGGGACGGCCACCCCCCATCCCCACCCCTGCAGGTGCTGACCCCAAATCAGGGGAGTTCCAGGTGTTGGGGACCCCCCTCCCCAAATCCAGGGGGGGTTCCAGGTGTTGGGGACCCCCCTCAGCACCCAAATCCGGGGGCTTCCAGGTGTTGGGGACCCCCCTCCCCAAATCCAGGGGTGTTCCCGGTGTTGGGGACCCTCCTCCCCAAATCCAGGGGGGGTTCCAGGTGTTGGGGACCCTCCTCCCCAAATCCGGGGGGTTCCAGGTGTTGGGGACCCCCCTCCCCAAATCCAGGGGTGTTCCGGTGTTGGGGACCCCCCCTCCCCAAATCCAGGGGTGTTCCGGTGTTGGGGACCCCCCTCCCCAAATCCAGGGGGGTTTCAGTCCCCCCCCTCCCCAAATCCAGGGCTGTTCCCGGTGTTGGGGACCCTCCTCCCCAAATCCAGGGGTGTTCCCGGTGTTGGGGACCCCCCCCTCCCCAAATCCAGGGGGGTTCCCGGTGTTGGGGACCCCCCTCGCACCCCCCGGCCGCACTGACCGTGGATGGGGAGGGGGTGCCCTTGGATCGCTCCAGGCCGGGCAGGGGGCTCGGGGGCACCTTGGCCGTGCTGCCGGCCCGGCGCCCCCCGCCCCCGCCGCCTTCTTCCTCCCCGGCTCCTCCTCCTCCTCCTCCTCCCGCTCCTCCTCCTCCTCCTCCTCCTCCTCCTCGCTTGTTCTCGGCGTTGGCCGCCTGCGTTTTCTTGGAGTACGAGGCCGAGGTGGGGATGGAGAGCCCGGCTGGGGCGGGAGGGGCTGTCAGGGGGGGGGTCCCACGTTCCCCTTCAGCCCCTGCTCATCGGGGTCCGGGTCACACGGCACGGCCCCAAAACCGGCCCAGAACCGGCCCAGAACCGGCCCCAAACCGGCCCAAAACTGCCCCACAACCGACCCCAAAACCGCCCCAGAACCGGCCCAAAACCGACCCCAAACCGGCCCAGAACCGCCCCAAAACCGACCCCAAACCGGCCCCAAACCGGCCCAGAACCGACCCCAAACCGGCCCAAAACTGCCCCACAACCGACCCCAAACCGGCCCCCAAACCGGCCCAAAACCGACCCCAAACCGGCCCAAAACTGCCCCACAACCGACCCCAAACCGGCCCCAAACCGGCCCAGAACCGGCCCCAAAACTGACCCCAAAACCAGCCCCAAACCCGGCCCCAAACCAGCCCCCAAACCACCCTAAAACTGCCCCGTGAGGGTCCTGAGGGAGGCACCCACCCACAGCTCCAACCCACAATGTCCCCATTTGGGGGGTCCCCAATGTCCCCAGTTTGGGGTTTCACCCTTTGGGCTCTCACCCTGGTTGCTGACTCCCCCTTGTCCCTGTTTTGGGGTCCTTGTGCCCGTTTTGGGGTCCCCATTTGGGGTCTGTCTCTCACCCTGGTCGCTCACCCCCTGTGTCCCCATTTTGGGGTCCCTGTGCCCGTTTTGGGGTCCCTGTGCCCATTTTGGGGTCCCTGTGCCCGTTTTGGGGTCCCCATTTTGGGGTCCCTGTGCCCGTTTTGGGGTCCCGTTTTGGGGTCTCTCTCACCCTGGTCGCTCACACCCCGTGTCCCCATTTTGGGGTCCCCATTTTGGGGTCCCTGTGCCCATTTTGGGGTTCCCATTTTGGGGTCCCTGTGCCCGTTTTGGGGTCCCCGTGCCCGTTTTGGGGTCCCGTTTTGGGGTCTCTCTCACCCTGGTCGCTCACTCTCCGTTTGGGGTTGGCTGAGACGCTGCGCTGCACCTTGTGAGCGGGGGAGGGGCCCGAGCTGTTGGCCACCTCCGGGGCCACGCGGGGCTTCAGGGACAGGTTCTCCTCCAGCTGGGGACATTGGGGACATTGGGGACATGTGGGGACATTGGGGACATTGGGGACATGGGGGACATGTGGGGACATGGGGGAGATGTGGGGACACGGGGGACATGGGGGACATGGGGGAGATGTGGGGACACGGGGGACATGGGGGACACAGGGGACACCCGCCAGTCAGGGACAGGGACTGGGGACAGGGATGTGCCACCAGGGCACAGCTGGGGACAGGGACAGGACAGGACAGCACGGGCTCCCCTGTGTCCGCTGTGTCCCCACCCCCTCCTCTCAGTGTCCCCGTGTCCCCGCACATCTCAGTGATGCTGCACCATCACAATGGGTCCTTGTCCCCGTGTCCCCTCATTGTCCCCGTGTCCCCTCATTGTCCTCCCCACGTTCTCGTTGTCCCCTCGTGCCCTCCACACGCCCTTCCCTCCCTGTCACCCTCTGGCCCCCAGTGTCCCCAGTGTCCTTCAGTGTCCCCCGTGTCCCTGACATCCCACAGTGTCCCCAGTGTCCTTCAGTGTCCCCAGTGTCCCTGACATCCCACAGTGTCCCTGCTGTCCCTCAGTGTCCCCAGTGTCCCCAGGGTGTCCCCGGTGTCCCCACCTCGGAGCTCTTGTGCTCCAGCAGCAGGTACGTGGCCATCACCTCGTTGTATTTCTGCCATTCCCTGGTGTCCCTGCCATCCCCCCGTGTCCCTCAGTGTCCCCAATGTGTCCCTGCTGTCCCAGGTGTCCCCAGTGTCCCCAATGTGTCCCCACCTCGGAGCTCTTGTGCTCCAGCAGCAGGTACGTGGCCATCACCTCGTTGTATTTCTGCCCCACCAGGGACTCCTGGATCTCCTCCCGGGTGTAGCCCATGGACACCATCAGCTCTGGGGGGGGACACCGCCCTCAGGGGGGGGACAGGGACACCCGGGTGTCCCCGTGTCCCCGGGGGCGCCCCGGGCTCCCACCTGTCCTGCGGGGGTCCTTGTAGTCGGGCACGGGCTCCATGTAGGGCTTGAGCTCATCGTCCTCGTGGCCCACGTTCATCCAGCGATCCTTCATGATTTGCTGGGACACAGCGGGGCCAGGGTCACCTCTGGGCACTTTGGGGACGGGAGAGGACCCCACGAGGGTCCCCAGGAGGGCTTGGGGTGCTCAGGGGGGTCTCAGAGGTTCCCAGAACCACGCTGGGGGTCCCAGGATGAAGCTGGGGGTCCCCACAATGTCCTGGGGTGGGTTTGGGGTCCCAGGATGAAGTTGGGGGTCCCAGGATGAAGCTGGGGGTCCCCACAAGGTCCCGGGGTGGGTTTGGGGTCCCAGGATGAGGCTGGGGGTCCCCACAAGGTCCTGGGGTGCTATTTGGGGTCCCAGGATGAGGCTGGGGGTCCCCACAAGGTCCCGGGGTGGGTTTGGGGTCCCAGGATGAGGCTGGGGGTCCCCAGAAGGTCCTGGGGTGGGTTTGGGGTCCCAGGATGAAGTTGGGGGTCCCAGGATGAGGCTGGGGGTCCCCTCACCTCCAGGGTGCCCCTCTTGGTGGGGTTGAGGATCAGGAACTTCTTGAGGAGGTTCTCACAATCCGTGGACATGTAGAAGGGGATCCGGTACTTGCCCCGCAGCACCCGCTCCCGCAGCTCCTGTGCGCCCCAAAACACCCATGGGAACCCCAAAACCCACGGAGAGACCCCAAAACCACCCCAAAACCAACAGAGAGACCCCAAAACCACCCCAAAACCACCCTGTGGACCCTAAAACGACCTGTGGACACCACAAAAGCATCCAGGGTGACTCCAAAGCCACGCCCTGGACCCCAAAACCACCATGGGGTCCCCCAAACCACCCATGGCGACCCCAAATCCACCCATGGCGACCCCAAAGCACCCTTAGGGAGCCAAAGCCACCCACAGGCACCCCTGAACCACCCACGGTGACCCCAAAACCACCCATGGTCACCACCAAACCACCATGGAGACCCCAAACCCACCCATGGTGACCCCATAGCACCCTCAGGGAGCCAAGCCCACCCTCAGGCACCCCAAACCCACCCATGGTGACCCCATAGCACCCACAGTGACCCCATAGCACCCTCAGGGAGCCAGGCCCACCCTCAGGCACCCCAAACCCGCCCATGGTGACCCCATAGCACCCTCAGGGAGCCAGGCCCACCCCCAGGCACCCCAAACCCACCCATGGTGACCCCATAGCACCCACAGTGACCCCATAGCACCCTCAGGGAGCCAGGCCCACCCCCAGGCACCCCAAAGCACCCACAGTGACCCCACAGCACCCTCAGGGAGCCAGGCCCACCCCCAGGCACCCCAAAGCCACCCATGGTGAGCCCAAAGCACCCTCAGGGAGCCAGGCCCACCCCCAGGCACCCCAAGCCCCCCCATGGTGAGCCCAAAGCACCCTCAGGGAGCCAGGCCCACCCTCAGGCACCCCAAACCCACCCACAGTGACCCCAAAGCACCCTTAGGGAGCCAGGCCCACCCTCAGGCACCCAAACCCCCCCATGGTGAGCCCAAAGCACCCACAGTGACCCCATAGCACCCTCAGGGAGCCAGGCCCACCCCCAGGCACCCCAAACCCACCCACAGTGACCCCATAGCACCCTCAGGGAGCCAGGCCCACCCCCAGGCACCCCAAACCCGCCCATGGTGAGCCCAAAGGCAGCCCCACCTTGAGGTTCTGGCCGTCGAAGGGCAGCGAGCCGCTGACCAGCGTGTACAGGATGACCCCCAGGCTCCACACGTCCACCTCGGGCCCGTCGTACTTCTTGCCCTGGAAGAGCTCGGGGGCGGCGTACGGGGGCGAGCCGCAGAACGTGTCCAGCTTGTTCCCGAACGTGAACTCGTTGCTGAAGCCAAAATCCGCGATCTTGATGTTCATGTCGGCGTCCAGCAGCAGGTTCTCGGCCTGGGGACACGGGGACATCAGTGGGGACATTGGTGGGGACAGGGACAGAGGGACAGGGACAGAGGGACAGGGACACTGGGATGGGGACACTGGGATGGGATCTGGGTGTCAGCGTCCAGCAGCAGGTTCTTGGCTTGGGGACACGGGGACATCAGTGGGGACATTGGTGGGGACAGGGACAGAGGGACAGGGACAGAGGAACAGGGACACTGGGATGGGGACACTGGGATGGGATCTGGGTGTTGGTGTCCAGCAGCAGGTTCTCAGCCTGGGGACATTGGTGGGGACAGGGACAGAGGGACAGGGACAGAGGGACAGGGACACTGGGATGGGGACACTGGGATGGGGACACTGGGATGGGGACACTGGGATGGGATCTGGGTGTTGGTGTCCAGCAGCAGGTTCTCAGCCTGGGGACATTGGTGGGGACAGGGACAGAGGGACAGGGACAGAGGGACAGGGACACTGGGATGGGGACACTGGGATGGGGACACTGGGATGGGGACACTGGGATGGGATCTGGGTGTTGGTGTCCAGCAGCAGGTTCTCGGCCTGGGGACATTGGTGGGGACAGGGACAGAGGGACAGGGACAGAGGGACAGGGACAGAGGGTCTGACAGGACAGCAGCAGGTTCTCGGCCTGGCCCAGGCAGGGAGAGCACCCCAGGGGGGGTTATTGGGGTCTGGGGGGGTCCCCATGGGTGGTTTGAGTCCCTATGGGTGGTTTTGGGGTCCCCATGGGTGGTTTGAGTCCCCATGGGTGATTTGAGTCCCTATGGGGGATTTTGGGGTCCCCATGGGGGGTTCAGGGGTGGGTCTGGGGGGTGCTGGTGCCTCCCCAGGGGTGCCAGGTGCTGTCCTGGAGGGTCCTGGCACCCACCTGGGAGGCCCAGAGATATTGGGGGCTCTGTTCTGGGGGCCCCAGGGGTGTCTGAATGGTGTTTTGGGGGTCCCAGGGTGCCAGGATGGTGTTTTGGGGGTGCCAGGATGGTGTTTTGGGGTCCCGGGGTCCCAGGATGGTGTTTTGGGGGTCCCAGGGTCCCAGGATGGTGTTTTGGGGGTCCCGGGGTCCCAGGATGGTGTTTTGGGGTCCCGGGGTCCCAGGATGGTGTTTTGGGGTCCCGGGGTCCCAGGATGGTGTTTTGGGGGTCCCGGGGTCCCAGGATGGTGTTTTGGGGGTCCCAGGATGGTGTTTTGGGGTCCTGGGGTCCCAGGATGGTGTTTTGGGGGTGCCAGGATGGTGTTTTGGGGGTCCCAGGATGGTGTTTTGGGGTCCCGGGGGGGCTCTCACCTTCAGGTCCCTGTGCACGATGAATTTCTGGTGGCAGTACTGCACGGCCGACACTATCTGCAGGACAGGGGGGGTCAGGGGGTGCCAGGTGGGGGGCACAGGGACACCCCCAGCCCCCTTGGGGACACGGGGGGGGGTCCCCAACCCTTCTGGGGGTCGTCCAACAGCTTCACCCCCCCAGACCTGTCGGAACTTGGCCCGCGCCTCCTTCTCCTTCATGCGCCCGTGGGCCACCAGGTAATCGAACACCTCACCTGGGGGACACACCTGGGTCAGGACACCCCAAAAACACCCCCAAAAATCCCCCAAAATCCAACACCTCACCTGGGGGACACACCTGGGTCAGGACACCCCAAAAATACCCCCAAAAATCCCCCAAAATCCAACACCTCACCTGGGGGACACACCTGGGTCAGGACACCCCAAAAAAACCCCAAAAATATCCCAAAATATCCCCCCAAAAATACCCCAAAACGTCATCCCAAATACCCCCAGAAAATATCCCAAAACATCCCCCAAGAATATCCCCAAATCCACACCAGGACATCGAACACCTCCCCTGGGGGCACAGGGTGGGGGTGAGGGGCACCCCGAGGTCCCCCCAAGCCCAGGGACCCCCAGTCCCCCAGTCCCCCCCAGTCCCCCCAGTCCCCCCCAGTTCCCCCAGTCCCCCCAGTCCCCCCAGTCCCCCCAGTCCCCCCCAGTCCCCCCCAGTTCGCCCAGTCCCCCCAGTCCCCCCCAGTCCTCCCAGTCCCTCCAGTCCCCCCCAGTCCCCCCCAGTCCCCCAGTCCCCCAGGACCCCCCAGTCCCCCCAGTACCCCCAGTCCCCCCCAGTTCCCCCAGTTCCCCCAGTACCCCCAGTCCCCCCAGTCCCCCCAGTCCCCCCCAGTCCCCCCAGTCCCCCCAGTACCCCCAGTCCCCCAGTCCTCCCAGTCCCCCCAGTCCTTCCAGTCCCCCCAGTCCCCCCCAGTTCCCCCAGTCCTCCCAGTCCCCCCCAGTCCCCCAGTCCCCCCAGTCCCCCCAGTCCCTCCCAGTCCCCCCCAGTCCTCCCCAGTCCCCCAGTCCCCGCTCACCGCCGCTGGCGTACTCCATGACCAGGTACAGCGTCTTCTCCGTCTCGATCACCTCAAAGAGCTTCACTGCAAGGGGGGAGGGGGGTTGGACACCCCTGGGACCCCCCAAGGGTGGGGACACCCCCAAGGGTGGGGACACCCCCGGGAGGGGTGGGGGTGCAGCTGGGGGGGCCTGGGGGGTCTCACCTATGTTGGGGTGGTTCAGGACCTTCATTATTCGCACTTCCCGGAAGAGCTGCGGGGCACGGGGACAGGGGGCATTTTGGGGGTGTCAGAGGGGACAATTCCCCATTTGTCACCCCAAATTCGGCTGTCACCCCCCCAGGGACACCACCTCACCTTCTGCAGGCTGGAGGAGTTGAGCTGCGTCTTGTCAATGATCTTCACGGCCACCTGTGAGGGGACAGCGGGGTCAGAGCGTCCCCAGGGCTGTCCCCAGAATGTGGTGGCACCCACAAGGGGAGGGGCAGGGGGACAGGGCTGTCCCCACACCCTGGTGGCACTCATGGGATGAGGACAGAGCACCTGGGACCATCCCTGTGCCACGGTGGCACCCCCAGGGCACAGAAGTGTCCCCACAGCACGGTGACAGTCACAGCTGAGGAGCAGGAAACTCGTTCCTGTGCCAGGTGGCACTCCCAGGGCAGGGACAGCAGCCAGAGCTGTCCCCACAGCACGGTGCCACCCATGGGACGAGGACAACGGGCCTGTCCCTGCCGTGACAGCCACAGGAGCTGCACCACGAGCCCAGAGCTGTCCCCACGCTGCGGTGGCACCCACGGCTGGGGACAGGAAGGCACCCCTGGGCCACGGCGGCACTCCCAGGGCAAGGACCAGGACACAAAGCTGTGCCCGCAGCACGGTGGCACTGCGGGAACAGGGACTGTCCCCACACTGGGGTGGGTGGCACCCACAGGACACGGCCTGTCCCTGTGCCACGGTGTCACCCACGGGCCCACCCTGTCCCCACATCACAGTGTCACCCACAGGACACAGCCTGTCCCCATGCCACAGTGTCACCCACAGGACACAGCCCGTCCCTGTGCCACGGTGTCACCCCCGGACTGATCCCATCCTCACACCACGGTGTTGCCACAGGCTGATCCCGTCCCTGTGTCACGGTGTCACCCACGGGCCCACCCTGTCCCCACATCACAGTGTCACCCACAGGACACAGCCTGTCCCCATGCCACGGTGTCACCCACAGGACATGGCCTGTCCCTGTGTCACGGTGTCACCCACGGGCCCACCCTGTCCCTGTGTCACGGTGTCACCTGTGAGCCCACCCTGTCCCCACACACGGTGTCACCCAGGGGCTGATCCCATCCCTGCACACAGTGTCACCCACAGGACCCATCCCATCCCCACACCACAGTGTCACCCATAGGACACAGCCTGTTCCTCTGTCACGGTGTCACTCACAGGACCCATCCTGTCCCCACACGGTGTCACCCACGGGCTGATCCCATCCCTGCACACGGTGTCCCCTGTGAGCCCACGCTGTCCTCGCACACAGTGTCACCCACAGGACACAGCCTGTCCCTCTGTCACAGTGTCACCCACAGGCCCAACCTGTCCCTGTGTCCCTGTGTCCCCTGTGAGCCCACGCTGTCCCTGTGTCACGGTGTCACCTGTGAGCCCAGGCTGTCCCTGTGTCACGGTGTCACCTGTGAGCCCACCCTGTCCCTGTGTCCCTGTGTCACCTGTGAGCCCAGGCTGTCCCCACACACGGTGTCACCTGTGAGCCCACCCTGTCCCCGTGTCCCTGTGTCCCCCGTGAGCCCACGCTGTCCCTGTGTCACGGTGTCACCCACAGGCCCATCCCATCCCCGTGTCCCTGTGAGCCCACCCTGTCCCTGTGTCCCTGTGTCCCCTGTGAGCCCACGCTGTGCCTGTGTCACGGTGTCGCCCACAGGCCCATCCCATCCCCGTGTCCCTGTGTCCCCCGTGAGCCCACCCTGTCCCTGTGTCCCTGTGTCACCTGTGAGCCCAGGCTGTCCCTGTGTCACGGTGTCACCTGTGAGCCCACCCTGTCCCTGTGTCACGGTGTCACCCACAGGCCCATCCCATCCCCGTGTCCCTGTGAGCCCACGCTGTCCCTGTGTCCCCTGTGAGCCCACCCTGTCCCTGTGTCACGGTGTCGCCCACAGGCCCATCCCATCCCCGTGTCCCTGTGTCCCCCGTGAGCCCACGCTGTCCCCGCAGTGCCACCCCGTGCAGGACCAGGTTCTGCTCACCTCCTTGCCGGTCAGGACGTGCCGTGCCAGCTTCACCTTGGCGAAGTTGCCCTTGCCGATGGTTTTCAGGAGCCGGTAGTTGCCGATGTGCGGCTGCTCCTCGGCGGCCGTGCCGGCGTTGCGGCCCCGCAGCATGCTGGCCTTGCCGCCGCCCTTGCCCTCCACGGCGCCGGGCTGCGGGGACAGCGAGGGGACAGCGAGGGGACAGCGAGGGGACAATCGATCAGCCGGGGCCGGCCGGGGATCCCGGCGGGCCCCGGGAGGAGCCGGGAGCGAAGTCCGGAGCGGCGGAGCCGCGCCCGGCCCGGCCCGGCCGGGAGCCGCCCCCGATACCTGACGCAAGCGCGGCGGTTTCGGGCTGGGCCGCCAGGGTGGGAAGGGGACAGAACCGTGTCACCCGTGTCACCCCCTCCCCGCCACACGGCCACCTCGGCCCCCTAAAATTTCAGTGTCCGAACGCCCGGATTTTACCCCAAACGCAACCACCTGCACGGAGCTCACGCCCCAGCCCAAAGCAGGGGGGGCCCCCGGTACAAATCCGGCACAAATCCCCTCTAAGCGCACCCCCAAAGCCGCCGCGGGGTCCCCCCGAAGGTCACCGGGCCCGGGGACACCTTGGGGGTGTTCCCTTACGGGCAGGGAGCGAGAGAGCCGCCCCCGGCGGGGCTGTCAGCGCTCCGGTGACACCGGAGATAACGGGAGCGCGTGAGCGGGGGGAGGCCGAGCCAGCCCCGCCCGTGCCGCGCCGGGGGTGCGGGGCCCCCCCAAACCTCGGCTTCGGGTTTGGTTTTGTGGGGGCACAGCTCGGGGCGCCCCCTCCCCCTCCGTGGGAAGGAAACCGGCGGCGGAAGCCACGGGGGAGGCGCCGGCGATGGCGCAAGCGAACCCCCAGATTTGGGGCGAGAAGGCGCCGCTTTGGGGCCCGGGGGGGCGACCGGAGCTTCCCCCTCCCCCCGAAGCCCAGCCCGCGGTGCTGTGGGAAAAGTGAAGGAAAAACGGGAATTTCTGCCAAAAAACTGCCGTGGCAACGGGGCGGGAGCGTGCGGAGCCATCTGGCCGCGCTGCTGCCGGGATTCGCTCGGGCTCTGAGGCGGCACCGACACCGGAGCCCCCCCCCGGCACCAGAACCCCCGAACCCCCCCGGGGCTCCCGGTATTTCCTCCGTTTATCGGCGAGCCCCCAAAACCACGGCGAAGATGGCAAAGGAGGCACCGCCCGGCCCGGGTCACACCGGGGGAACGGCACCGGCACCGGGCACGGGCCGTGGCAAGGCCGCGGGGCTCCCGTGGCGGCGGCGCTCGGGAACGGCGCTCAGGCCGCGGAGCCCCCTCGTGCCTCAGTTTCCCCAGCCCGCCCGCCCCGCGAGGGGACTCACCCTGGGCACCCCGAAGCGCCGGGAGCGGCGGGAGGGACGGACGGACGGAGGGAGGGAGGGAGGGAGCGGGGACCGGCCCGACCGGTTGGGGCTGAGGCCGCAGCGGGACAGCGCGGGGTGGGGCCGGGGAACACCTGGAGCGGCGGGGCGGGGAGAGAAACGGGGCGGGAAAGGGGAAAACCGGCACCGGGAGCAACCGGGGGGGGACAGAGCCAGGAGGGTGGGAACGGGGAACGGACACTGGAATGGGCACTGGGAATGGGCATCGGACACTGGAATGGGCACTGGAATGGGCATTGGACACTGGAATGGGCATTGGACACTGGAATGGGCACTGGAATGGGCACTGGAATGGGCACTGGACACTGGAATGGACACTGGAATGGGCACTGGAATGGGCACTGGACACTGGAATGGGCACTGGAATTCCCATTGGAATGGTGGCAGCAGTGACAGTGCTGAGGCTGCAGGGATGTCACCAGGGCTATCATGATGTCACCAGAGCTGCGGTGACGTCACCACAGCTGTGGCGATGTCACCAGAGCGGCCACGATGTCACCAGCTCAGCAGTGATGTCACCAGAGCTGTGGTGATGTCACCAGGCCCAGCAGTGATGTCACCAGGCCTGTCATGATGTCACCAGGCCCAGCAGTGATGTCACCAGGCCTGTCATGATGTCACCATCCCAGCGGTGATGTCACCAGCCCAGCAGTGATGTCACCGCAGCTGTGGCGATGTCACCAGGCATGTGTGAGGATCCCGGTGCCGGGAGGTGTCGATGCCACCAGCACCAAACTGGTGCCAGCTGGCGGCACTGGGAGCGGCCCCTGGGGTGTCCCCAGGGCCGGTGTCACCGGGACCCCGGGCTCGCCGCAGCGGTGGCAGCCGGGGAGGCAGCGCTGGTTCGTGCGGCGCCGCTCAAATGTCAGCCAAATTTAGGCATTTTTGAAGATTTTTTTTTATCTCCAACCCCACCAGATCGGGCTCCGTGTGAGGGAGGGACTGGGGGCTGGGGGGGGCAGGGAGAGACCCCCGAATTTCAGCTGCCGGGCCCGGGGGGATGCGCAGCCCCCCCCGCACGGCGCTGCCGCCCCCTCCCCAAATCTTCCCAGCCAGGAATAATTTTCCTCTGGCGTTACATAACAGCGGATAAATGAGAGGAAAAGCGCCCAAAACGAGGAGAGGGGGGCTCGGTGCCACAGCCACGGGCACGGAACAGGTGGCATCGCCTCGTCCTCGGGTTTGGGGACAGTGACACGAGGCCACCCGGGCCCCCACGCGCCCTGCTGGGGTCACACCCCAGCTCTGGGGGGGCTCCGCGGTCACAGAAAGGGGGAAATCTCCCCAAAATATCGCCCAAAATGGGGGTGTCACACAGCTGGGGGAACTGAGGAGCCCCCCAGGTGCTCCCCAAAAGGGCTGTGCCAGCAGCGGGGTCTCCCCGCAGCCACAGGAGCTGAGGGCAGAGAGGGACCCCAAGAGCCCCCCCCAAAATCCACCCCCAAATTGGGGAACCCCCCCAAAGGAAAACCCCCTCCCACCCCAAACACACCAGGGGGGTGAGCCCCACATTCCCCACGCTGGGGGTGGGCTGGTCCCGCTCACAGGGCTCAGAACAGGAGGGATTTGGGGGGTTCACCCCTCCGAGCCCCCCCAAAGCCCGGGGAGGGCGCCGAGCCCGTGGCAGCGCTGCCGCCGCCCCCACAGCCCCCCCGGTTTGGGGGGGCCGCAGCAGGGAAGGGAAGGGAAGGGAAGGGGGTGGGGAAGGGGTGGGCTGACGCCCCCACAGCCCCGATCGTGCAGCCACCGAGCTGGGGGGGGGGGACGACAATGACACCCCAAACTTGCTCCCCCCCCAGCAGATCCCAGAGCCTGGGGGTTCAATGTGGGGGTCTGGCACCCCCCTGCTTGCTCCTCTACATTTGGGATGCAAGGCTTGACCCCCTCAGCCAAGATTTGGGGTTGTGCACACAAACCCCCACTGGTGCAGGGAACCCCGAAATGAGACCCCTAAATTTGGGGTTGTGCACACAAACCCCCACTGCTGGCCCAAAGGGAACCCCGAAATGGGACCCCTAAATTCGGGGAGGGGCTCATCCCACGAGAAGCCCAGAGCACTCTCCCCACACCAAACCCGGCCCTAAAGGGGGCCCCGGCTCAGGACCCCCCACCCCACAGGAGGCTCTGGGCTGCGGGAGACCCCGGGGTCCCTCCTGGGGTGGGAGAGAGGAACTGGGGGACCCTCGGACCCCCCTTTTGCACCTCACAGAGGGGCCCCGAGGCCCCTCAGAGCCCCCTCTTCCCTCACAGAACAATCCCAAACCCCTTCAGTCCCTCTTTTCCTTCAGAGAGGGATCCAGATCCCCCCAGATCCCCTGAAATCCCCTCCTTTCTCCAGATAAAACAGCCCAGGATCTCCTTTTTCACTCCCAAAAATGTCCCAAGACCCCCTTACGCTCCCTTATTTTCCCTCTCAGATCCCTTTTTTCGCTCAAAAACCCACCCAGGTTCCCGTCAAACACTCTTTTTTACCTCACAAAATCTCTCTAATCCCTTTCAGGCCTCACTTCCCCCTCGCAAACAGACCCCAGACCCTTTTTAGTGCTCTCAGAGTGGCCCAGGACCCCCTGGTTCCCCTCACAGAACAGCCCCAGACTCTCTCCCCCTCCTTTCCCTCTCGGATCCCCCTTTTTCCCCCTCAAAAACCAGCCCAGGTCCCCCTCAAAACACCTTTTCTACCTCACAGAATTACTCGGGCCCCTCTAAGACCCTTTTCCCGTCTCACAAACGCCTCGGACCCACTCAGTTCCCATTTTTTTCCGCACGGACGGGACCAGGACTCCCCCAATCCTTCTTTTCACCCTCTCAGATCCCCCCTTTTCCCCTCACGAATCAGTCCCCGAGCCCCTCAGAGCCCCGTTTTCCCCCTCACAAACCCACCCCAAACTCCTTTTTCCCCTCACAAACCGGCTCACCATCCCCTCAACCCCTTTTTTCTTCCCTCAGATCTCCCTTTTCCCCTCACAAACCCCCCCCCCCCAGGATCCCTCAGTCCCCTTTTCCCCTCACAAAATTCCCTTTTTCCCCCCAGCCCGCCCCTCTCCCCTCACGCTGGAACCGGCTCCCCCTTCATCCCCACCCGATCCCCGCCGTCCCTCCCTCACCTGTTCCGCGTCCCTCTCGTTGACGGTCGGCAAAGGGCTGCGACCGCTGCTCGACATGGCGGCCCCCCCCCCGCGCCGCCGGCGACTATCGCGATAGGGGGAAGCCGCGGCAGGCGGTGTGCGGGGAGGGGGAAGGGGAAGCGGGGGAGCTCAGGGGGCGGGGGGGGGCCAGGCCAGCGGCATTTGGGGGGCCGGGAGAGGAGCAGGGGGAGCGGGCGGGGTCCGCCCGGCCCGGCCCGGCCGCCGCCGCCGCCGCCTCACGCCGCCGCCGCCGCCTCAGCGCCCCGCGGCTCCCAACATGGCGGCCGCCGCCGGCCCTCGGCCATTTCCGCCGCCGCGCCGGAAACACCCGACACGCCTCCCCGCGCCGCTTCGGCTCTTCCCGGACAGGTTCGGCTCGCGGCCGTCACAGACTTCGAGTGTTTCCGCCACCGCGACGGAATTACACGAAGATTCCTTCGGTACTTTCCGCCTAGCTCAGCGGGAAGAGCCGAGCGCCGCCCGCCCCGCCGCGACTCCGAGTGGAGCCGGAAATACCCGAGTGAGGCCGAAACACTCGAGTGGATGCGGAAATACCCGAACACCGTTTGGAAGCCTTCGGGCGCTTCCGCCCTTGACGGAAACACCCGAGCGGAGCCGAATCCCCCTCCCGTGCCCGGATGGGGACCCCAGGATGGGGCGGGGGGCGGTCGGGACTGCACGACCCTCCCCGAATTTGGGGGGGTTCTCCTGGATACCTGGACCCTCCCCGAATTTGGGGGGCTCTCCTGGATACCTGGACCCTCCCCGAATTTGGGGGGGCTCTCCAGGATACCTGGACCCTCCCCGAATTTGGGGGTCTTTGCGGGACCCCCGGGTCCTCCCTGATTTTGGGGAGAAGGGAGCTCTTTGTCTGCACTGGATTACTGGGAGGGGGAACTGGGAAGGGGCGGTGCCAGCCAGAGAAGGGCGTGTCCTCAGCCAACCACGCCCCCTTTGGACCAAAGGGGCGGGGCCTGGATGGGGGAGGGGGTTCCATGGGCTCCCCATCGCTCGGGGCACCCTCGGGCGGGATGGAGGGGGGGGTCATAGGGGAGCATCCAGGGGCTCCCCCATCCCCCCCATCATGGGGGGATCCCCCCTTAAAATCACCGCTGTGGCTCCTCTGGATGGGGGGGGGGCTGGGCTGAGACCCGCCGGACGCTCATCGCAGCCCCCCGTTATGGGGAGGGGCGGGCTCTGGGCGAGGGGGATGGAAAGGCGTGCGGCCCCTTTAAATTTACCCAGGAGCCCTTAAAGGAGCCCCAGGGGCCCCACGGCAGCGTCCCCACCCCGGTCGGCCCCCGCCCGCCGCCGCCGCCGCCGCCGCCGCCGGGCCCCGCCATGGAGCCCCCGGGCCCCCGCCCCGGCCCCGGCCCAGGTGAGCACCGAGACGGCGGGGGGGGAGCGGGGGGTGCGGTGGGACCCCCACCCCCTTGGCACACAATGGGAGCGGCGCTGGCTCTTCAAGAAGCCCCCCGACCCCCGGGGGGGTCCCCAGCCCTTTGCCATCCCCTGTCATCGGCCCCGGGCTCTCTAACGGGTTCTGTCCCTTTAAGATGACCTGGTTCTATTTAGGGTGCTCCGTCCCTTGAAATTATCCCAGTGCCTTGAAAATGTCCCCAGGAATTCAGGATGTCCCTGTCCATCCCTCACGGCCCCATCCAGTTTGGGACCTCCCTGTCCCTTTAAGGTGTCCCCATCCCCTTCAAGGATCCCTGTCCCTTGGAGATACCCACAGGAATTCGGGATGTCCCTGTCCCTTGAGGATGTGCCCCTCCCTTCCCCAGCCCCCTCCTCATTTAAGGACCCTGCCTCTTTAAGAACCCCCCACCCCTTTTACGTTCTCCTGTCCCCCCCCCCCCCCATTTCACTGCTCTGTCCCTTTAAGACCCCCCCAGCCTTGCCCCTAATCCTTGGTATCCCCCCCACCCCTCAAATCCCCCCTGAGCCTCCCCCATGCCTGGACCTCCCTCCCCGGCCTTCCCTGCAGCCCCTTCCCCGCGGGGGCTGTGCCAGAGCCCGGAGCCACAGAAACCCCGGGAGAAACCCCGGGAGAAACCTCAGGAACACCGGGAGAAGCTCCGGGAACAGCCCCAGAAACACCGGGAGAAACCCCAGGAGCAGCACTGGGAGCAGCCCCTGAAGAAGCCCCGGGAGGAGACGCTCCAGAAACCCTGGGAGCAGCCCTGGGGGAAGCCCAAGGACCACCCTCAGAAGCCCCGGGAAAAGCCCCAGAAACCCCAGGAAAAGCCCCAGGAGCACCCCCAAAAACCCCAGGAAAAGCCCCAGGAGCAGCCCCAGGACCGACCCTGGGAGCAGCCCCAAAAGCCCCAGAAAAAGCTCCAGGAGCCCCAGGACCAGCCCTGCGAGCAGCTCCAGGAGCACCCTCAGAAGCCCCGGGAGCAGCCCCGGGAGCAGCCCCAGGAAAAGCCCCAAAAGCCCTGGGAAAAGCCCCAGGAGCAGCACTGGGAGCAGCCCCGGGAGCACCTCCAGAAGCACCTCCAGAAGCCCCAGGAGAAGCCCCAAAAGCCCCAGGAGCAGCCCCAGAAGCCCCAGGAAAAGCCCTGGGAGCAGCAGCAGGAGCAGCCCCGGGAGTGGCGGGCGTCGCGGCCGGGCCGGAGCCGCGTTCCGGGCCGGGACCATCGCCGTTATTACCACGAGCGCTGGCGCTCCGAGTACCTGATGGAGTTCAACGCGGCGCGGCACGGCATGCGCTGCCTGGTGTGCGGCAGCGCCCTGGCCACGCTCAAGCTCAGCACCATCAAGCGCCACATCCGCCAGAAACACCCCTACTCCGGGGCCTGGGGGCCGCGCGAGAAGCAGCTGGTGCTGCGCTCCTGGGACGCCCGCCTGGGACAGCCCCCCCGGCCCCAGGGAGCCCCCGGGGCTGACACCCACGGGACAGGTACGGGCGGGGCTGGGCAAGGTGGGGCAGAGAGGTTTAAGGGGGGTGCTGTCACTTTAAATGGAGCCACGCCCCTTTAGGAGCTGCTCTGTCACTTTAAATATGGCCACGCCCCTTTAGGAGCAGCTCTGTCCCTTTAAATGCGGCCACGCCCCTTTAGGATCAGCTCTGTCCCTTTAAGTGTGGCCACGCCCCATTTAACTTCAGGCCACGCCCTCTTTCAGTACAGTGCTACATTGACCACGCCATCTTTAGCTGTAGCCCCACCCCTTTCTGTGCAAGCCACGCCCCTTTCAGCGAGTGGCACTTCCCCTTTAAATGCCACACCCGTATCTGGCCGCACCCCTTGACCAAGACCCGCCCCTTTAAGCTGTCACTACCCCTTTAAGAGCGGCCACACCCAGACCACACCCAGCCCCTCAGCCCCGCCCCCTCTGCGGCTCCTCCCATGGCCGCAGCGCCAGCCGCAGGTCCCCAAAGATCACCAATGTCCCCAAAGCGTCACCAGTGTCCCCAAAGTGTCACCAGTGTCCCCAAAGATCACCAGTGTCCCCAAAGCGTCACCAGTGACCCTTGGCCTGTCCCTAAAGTGTCCCCAGCCCCTCTGTCCCTGACACCCCTTGCTGACCGCGCTGTCCCCTCCCACAGGGCCCCGTCCCCTGTCCCCGAGGGCCACCAAGGTGTCCCCAGTATCCCTCGTCCTGTCCCCATATTGTCCCCAAGGTCCCCAAAGTGTCCCCATCACTCCTGTCCCCCCTTGCTGACCGCGCTGTCCCCTCGCGCAGGGCCCCGTCCCCCGTCCCCCAGGGCCACCAAGGTGTCCCCAGGGGGGGTGGTGGCCCTTGGGGACTCTCTGCGGGGGTGGCTGCGGGCGGAGCTGCTGCTGGACCTGGAGGCCGGGGGGCACCGGCTGCGCTGCCTGCGCTGCTCCCGGCCCCTGCCCTCGCTGCACCTCGGGGACATCCGGAGGCACGCGCTGGCCGCGCACCCCGACAGCCTGCGGGGACAGCGGGGACAGCGCGGGGACAGCGACGGTGAGAGGGGACAATGGGGATGGGGGGGACAGGACAGGGACAGGGCCACACACCCCGACAGCCTGCGGGGACAGTGCGGGGACAGCGACGGTGAGAGGGGACACCGGGCATGGGGGGGACATGGTGGGGACAGGGCCACGCACCCCGACAGCCTGCGGGGACAGCGGGGACAGCCTGCGGGGACAGCGACGGTGAGAGGGGACACCGGGGACACAGAGGGGACACCGACGGTGAGAGGGGACAGCGGGGACAGGACAGGGGGGACACGAGAGGGACACCAACGGTGAGAGGGGACACCGGGGACACCACGGGGACACCAACAGTGAGAGGGGACAGTGGGGACAGGACAGGGACAGGGCCACGCACCCCGACAGCCTGCGGGGACAGCGGGGACAGCGCGGGGACAGCGACGGTGAGAGGGGACAGTGGGGACACAGAGGGGACAGCCACGGTGAGTGGGGACAAAGTGCCACCCCTGGGGACAGTGGGACACCGTGGCCAAAGTGCCACCCATGGGGACAGCACCAGTGACAGGGGACAGGGAGGGTGTGGGGTGCTGGCGGTAACGGGGACATCAGGGGTATGGGGACAAAGGTGGGACACTGGGGTGGGTGGCACCTGGGGACACCGGGGACACTGGGGTGGGTGGCACCTGGGGACAATGGGGACAATGGGGACCTGGGGGGTGCTGGAGCCTTTGGGGACACAGATGTTGGGGACACTGTGGCGCGTCCCTGACCGGTGGCAGGGCAGGGGGAAAGGGAGGGGACAGGAGGGGACAGGAGGTGACAGCGCTGTCCCCCCCAGCCCTGCCAGCCCCCGGCCCCGCCGAGGAGGAGGAAGAGGAAGATGAGGAGGAGGAGGAAGAGGCCGCAGGGGGGGTGGGGGGCACAGGGGCCCCCCCTGCCTGATGGGGACACTGCGGGGGGGGGTGGGGACAGTGGGGACACCGGTGACCCCCCCAGTGTCCCCACAACAGAGCCACACCTGTACCCCCCCCCAGTGTCACCCTCGGTGGTGTCACTGTCACCCCCCCCCCGGTGTCACTTTATTTATGTGTCTGTGTCCCCCCCCCCCCACCTTGTACACGACACCCCAATAAACGCCCCCAGAAACCCCCGGGGTCTTGGGGACATTCGGGGACATCTGGGGGGGTCATTTTGGGGGGCATCTGAAGGGACACAGGGACAACGTTGGGGGGGACATTTTTGGGGACATCCCGGGGACATTTTTGGGGACATCCCGGGGACATTTTGGGGGGTTCTGGGGACATTTTGGGGGGGTCCTGGGCTTCATTTTTGGGGTGTCACCAGCACAGAGCGCCCCAGCCTTGTTGTGATGTTTTATTGTGGCCACAGCCCCGCGGGTGGATGTTTTTTGGGGGGGGGGGGGTCTCCCCCATTTCCCACCCCCCCAGCAGCGAGGGGGGGTCGGGGGCGCGGTCTGGGGGGGCTGTGGGCGGGCTGAGCCCCCCCTCCCCCATTTACAGCAGTTACAGACATTTCACCTCAATTAACCTTAAAAAAATAAAACTGGGGGGGGGGAACGAGCTTGGGGGGGGCCCCCCCGGGGGGGCGATTTTGGGGGTTCACTTCCCCCCCCCCCATTTCAACTGGGGGGAGGTGGGGGGGGCACAGACGGACGTCACTGTGAGATTGGGGGAGGGGAACAGAGTTTAGGGGGGGGTGGGTGGAGTTTTGGGGGGGGGGGGGGCAGACAAGCTTGGAGTGGGGGGGGGGCAGCGCTGGGTACCCCCAAACTCCCCCTCCCCCACCCCGGGGTTTATTCCGGCTTCTTCTTGGCCAGGCCCGGGAGCTTCGCCTGGACCCTACAGAGAGAGGGCAGAGATCAGCTGGGGGGGCCACGACGGTTTGGGGGGGTCCCCAGGATGTTTGGGGGGGTCCCCAGGATTTCTGGAGGGTCCCCAGGATTTTTTGGGGCTCTTCAGGATTTTTTGGGGGGTTCCCCAGGATTTTTTGGAGGGGCTGTCCAGGATTTTTTGGAGGGGCTGTCCAGGATTTTTTGGGGTGTCCCCAGGATTTTGGGGGGGGGTCCCATGAGCACCTACTTGGCCATGAGTTCCTTGGTCTGGTGGCGGACGAGGGCCATGTAGTGATTGATCTGCACCTGGATTGGGGGGAAAAAATGGGGATTTCAGGGGTGTCCCCCCATTTCTGGGGGTGTCCCCCCATTTCTGGGGGTGTCCCCTTTAATTTGGGGGGGATCCCCTTTAATTGGGGGGGTTCCCAGTCCGGGCTCACCTCGTATTTCTCGTACAGGGGCGGGAAGGTGAAGGCCAAGATGTCGGCTGGGGAAAAAGGGGGGGTAGGGGGGGTTATTTGGGGGGAACCCCCCCTCCGTGGCAATTTTGGGGTCACCACCCCCAAAACCAAACCCCTGTGGGGAGAACGGGGGGGGGGGGGGTCTCACCGAGGATGAGGAGGGTGATGCCGTTGAACACGGCTCCCACGTAGGTCATCAGCCACATGGTCAGGGCGAGCTGGGGGGGCACACGAGAGGTTTTGGGGGGTCCCGGGGGGGGTTTTGGGGGGCCGGGGAGGGGGAGGAAGGGCAGGAGGGGGAGGAAGGCTGCGCACCTCCAGGGAATCCACCAGGTCCTCCACCAGGAAGAGGTGGAGCAGCAGGCGCAGGGCCCGGTTCAGCCGCTGGGCCAGCGCGGCCGCGTGCGCCTGGAGGCTCTCGGGGGACAGCGCCACGTCCAGGTCCAGGTAAGCTCTGGGGAGGGGCACCCCAACAGCTGCACCCCAACAGCTGCACCTGCGCCCCAACATCTGCATCTGCACCCCAACAGCTGCATCTGCGCCCCAACAGCTGCGCCCCAACAGCTGCGCCCCAACAGCTGCACCTGCACCCCAACAGCTGCACCCCAACAGCTGCGCCCCAACAGCTGCACCTGCACCCCAACAGCTGCACCCCAACAGCTGCGCCCCAACAGCTGCACCTGCACCCCAACAGCTGCACCCCAACAGCTGCACCTGCGCCCCAACATCCCTGCCCTGAACCCCAACAGCTGCATCTGCACCCCAACAGCTGCACCCCAACAGCTGCACCTGCACCCCAACAGCTGCACCCCAACAGCTGCGCCCCAACAGCTGCACCTGCACCCCAACAGCTGCACCCCAACAGCTGCACCTGCGCCCCAACATCCCTGCCCTGAACCCCAACAGCTGCATCTGCACCCCAACAGCTGCACCCCAACAGCTGCGCCCCAACAGCTGCGCCCCAACAGCTGCATCTGCACCCCAACAGCTGCGCCCCAACAGCTGCACCTGCACCCCAACAGCTGCACCTGCGCCCCAACATCCGTGCCCTGAACCCCAACATCTGCATCTGCACCCCAACAGCTGCACCCCAACAGCTGCACCTGCGCCCCAACAGCTGCACCCCAACAGCTGCACCTGCACCCCAACAGCTGCACCTGCGCCCCAACATCCGTGCCCTGAACCCCAACATCTGCATCTGCACCCCAAAATCTGCATCTGCACCCCAACAGCTGCACCCCAACAGCTGCACCCCAACAGCTGCACCCCAACAGCTGCACCTGCGCCCCAACAGCTGCGCCCCAACAGCTGCGCCCCAACAGCTGCACCTGCACCCCAACAGCTGCACCTGCGCCCCAACATCCGTGCCCTGAACCCCAACATCTGCATCTGCACCCCAAAATCTGCATCTGCGTCCCAACATCCCCGCCCTGATCCCCAAAATCTGCATCTGCACCCCAAAGTTTGTGTCTAAAGTGAAAATTCATCTCTATCCCACCAAGTCCTGGAAGGTCTTGGGGGACAGGGTCAGGTCCGGGTCAGAGATTGGGGTGGGGACACCCCAAAATCACCATCCACACCCCAAAATTCTCCTTCACACCCCCAAAATCCCTGTTCACACCCCAAAATCCCTCCTGACACTCCCAAAATCCTCCTCCACACTCCTCTGAACCCCAAAATCCCTCCTCACATCCCCTTGGACCCCAAAATCCCCACCCACACCCCCAAAATCCTCCTCACACCCCCAAATTCCCCACCCACACCCCCAAACCCCCCTGAACCCCCACGGTGACACCGCTGTCCCCAAACCGGGGCTGGGGGTGTTCCCAAGCTCCCAGACCCCCCAAACCCACCCGGGGGGACCCCAAATCCCCCAAACTCGCCCTAGGGGACCCCAAACCCCCAAACCCACCCTGGGGATCCCAAACCCGCCCTGGGGATCCCCAAACCCCCCCAGACCCACCCTGGAGGACCCAAACCCCCAAACCCACCCTGGGGATCCCCAAACCCCCCAGACCCACCCTGGGGACCCCAAACCCCCAAACCCACCCTGGGGATCCCCAAACCCCCCAGACCCACCCTGGGGACCCCAAACCCCCAAACCCACCCTGGGGATCCCAAACCCGCCCTGAGGACCCCAAACCCCCCAGACCCGCCCTGGAGGACCCAAACCCACCCTGGGGATCCCCACAGCCCCCAGACCCACCCTGGGGATCCCCAAACCCACCCGGGGGGACCCCAAACCCCCCCAGACCCGCCCTGGGGACCCCAAATCCCCCAAACCCACCCTGGGGACCCCAAACCCACCCGGGGGGACCCCAAATCCCCCAAACCTGCCCTGGGGGACCCCAAATCCCCCAAACCCCCCCTGGGGGACCCCAAACCCACCCTGGGGGACCCCAAACCCGCCCTGGGGACCCCAAAGCCCCCCAGACCCACCTGAAGGGGTGCCCCTCGTCGGATTTCTGCAGCGCCTGCACCACGGCCCTGTAGACCCTGAGGCTGATGGTGACCGAGAGCAGGGCCAGCGCCACGTGCGCCACCACGGTGACAGCGCTGAGCGTGGCCAGCGACAGCAGCAGCACCAGGCTGGCGCCGAAGGCCACCGCGCTCTTCTTCACATCCCGCCAGAAGAGCAGGTCCTGAATGGCTGGGGACACACAGGGGGACAGGGGGGTCACAGGGGGGACAGACGGGGGACAGACAGGGGACAGACAGGGGGACATGGAGGGGACAGACAGGGGGACACACAGGGGGACAGGGGGGTCACAGGGGGGACAGACGGGGGGACAGACAGGGGGACATGGAGGGGACAGACAGGGGGACACACAGGGGGACATGGAGGGGGACACACAGGGACAGAGGGGTCACGGGGGGACAGACGGGGGACAGACAGGGGGACAGACAGGGGGACATGGAGGGGACAGACGGGGGACACACAGGGGGACAGGGGGGGTCACAGGGGGGACAGACAGGGGACAGACAGGGGGACACATAGGGACAGACAGGGGACAGACAGGGGGACACACAGGGACAGAGGGGTTACAGGGGGACAAGGAGGGGACAGACAGGGGGACATGGAGGGGACAGACAGGGGGACACACAGGGGGACAGGGGGACATGGAGGGGACAGACAGGGGACAGACAGGGGGACAGCAGGGTCACACAGGGACAGAGGGGTCACAGGGGGACAGACAGGGGGACAGCAGGGTCACACAGGGGATGTGGAGGGGACACACAGGGGAGATACAGGGGGTGACAAGGACAGGTCACAAGAGGGGACACAGGGGGGTCACGGGTGGTCCCTGCGCTGTCCCCACCCCCATTTACCCCGGTGCCGCGTTCCCTCTTCCCCCTGAACGCGCTCATTACCCTCGCTCGTTAAAACAGCCCCTTCATTACACACAGCCCTTAATTAATTACAGCCCCCCATTAAAACCAGGCGTTAATTAACCCCTCCCCATGTGCCGGCGGGTTTGGCCCCAAATCCCCGGAGGTTACCCCAAACCCCCGGATTTTACCCCAAACCCCCGGATTTTACCCCAAATCCCCGGATTTTACCCCAAATCCCCGGAGGTTACCCCAAACCCCCGGATTTTACCCCAAACCCCCGGAGGTTACCCCAAATCCCCGGAGGTTACCCCAAATTCCCGGATTTTACCCCAAACCCCCGGATTTTACCCCAAACCCCCGGATTTTACCCCAAACCCCCGGATTTTACCCCAAACCAAGGCACCCCTGAGCCTCCCCTCCCCGCAGCCCTCAGGGCTGGGCCCTCCCCATTTCTCCTCTTTTTTACCCCAATTTGGGCTCCATCCACAGCCCCCTCCCCCCCTGCTGCTTTCGGCGCCGTTTTGGGGTGCACAGGGCCATTTTGGGGTACATAATGCCCTTTTTGGGGTGCACAAAGCCCTTTTGGGGTGCACAGGGCCCTTTTGGGGTGCACAGGGCCCTTTTGGGGTGCACAGGGCCCTTTTTGGGGTGCACAGGGCCCTTTTGGGGTGCACAGGGCCCTTTTTGGGGTGCATAAGGCCCTTTTTGGGGTGCACAGGGCCCTTTTGGGGTGCACAGGGCCCTTTTGGGGTGCACAAGGCCCTTTCTGGGGTGCACAGGGCCCTTTTGGGGTGCACGGGGCCCTTTTGGGGCTTTACCTGCCAGGCGGGGCAGGGGCCCGGCCGGGGGGGGGCCGGGGGGGCTCCCCCAGGTCCCGCAGGGTCTGGTGCTCCTGCTCCCAGTCCCGGGAGCCCGGCGGGACGGGGACAGCGGGGACGGCCTTGGGGACACCCTCGGGGACAGCCCCGGGGACATCCCGGGGCACAGCGGGGGCGGCCTCGCCCGGCGCCTCCTCGATGACGGTGTCGTCGGAGTCACCGGAGCTGTCGGCGTCCGTGGGGACAGCGGGGACAGCGGCGATGCCACCGCTGCTGGGGACGCCATTCCCAGGGGCGGTGACGTCACTCCCGATGCCGGCGACACCGCTGCCGATGCCACCGAGGCCACTCCCGATGCCACTGCCAGCACCAGCGACGCCATTCCCAGTGCTGGGGACACCGGTGACAGCGGTGACGCCATTCCCAATGCCGGGGACACCGGTGACACCGGCGACGCCATTCCCAATGCCGGGGACACCAGTGACACCAGCGACGCCATTCCCAGTGCCGGGGACACCGGTGACACCGGCGATGCCATTCCCAGTGCCGGGGACACCGGTGACACCGGCGACGCCATTCCCAATGCCGGGGACACCGGTGACAGCGGTGACACCATTCCCAATGCCGGGGACACCGGTGACAGCGGCGATGCCATTCCCAATGCCGGGGACACCGGTGACAGCAGCGACGCCATTCCCAATGCCGGGGACACCGGTGACAGCGGTGACACCATTCCCAGTGCCGGGGACACCGGTGACAGCGGTGACACCATTCCCAATGCCGGGGACACCGGTGACAGCGGTGACACCGCTCCCAGCGCCAGCGACACCGTCCCCAATGGCAGCGACACCGGTAATGCCACTGCCAGTGCTGGTGACACCTTTCCCCATTGTGGTGACAGCGGTGACATCATTCCCCATGGCAGTAACACCGGTGACACCATTCCCAATACCGGTGACACTGGTGACGCCACTCCCAGCACCGGTGACACCAACGATGCCATTCCCAATGCCGCTAACGCCATTCCCAGCGCTGGTGACACCATTCCCAATGCTGGTGACACCGGTGACACCGTTCCCCATTGTGGTGACACCAATGACGCCATTCCCAATGCTGCTAACGCCATTCCCAGCGCTGGTGACACCATTCCCAGCGCTGGTGCCACCGGTGACACCATTCCCCATTGTGGTGACACCAATGACACCATTCCCAATGCTGGTGACGCCGGTGCCACCACTCCCCATTGAGGTGACGCCGGTGCCACCGTTCCCCATTGTGGTGCCACCATTCCCCACGGCAGTGACCCCAGTGACGCCGTTCCCAGTGCCGGTGCCCCCGGTGCCAGCGTTCCCCAGGCCGTTAATGCCGTTCCCGCCGTCGCCGCCGTCCCCGCTGTCGCCGGTGTCCCCGCGGCCCTGCGGCTCCACCAGGTGCCAGGAGAGCAGCTCGCTGGTGAAGCTGTGCATCTCCCGCACGCACCGCGACACCTCCTCCAGCGCCGCCGCCGAGCCGGGCGGGGGCCGGCCCAGCGCCGCCCGCCCGGGGCCGCCGCCGGTGCCGCCGCGGGGCTGGGGCGGGAAGTGGCACTCGCGGCCCTCGGGGATCTGCGCCAGGGCGGGCCCGAACTCGCGGTCGAAGGCGGCGCGGTCCGGGACCACCTCGAACGGCGACTCCGGGGACTCGGGGGGGCTCTGCGGGGTCCCCCCCAGCGGGGGCGGGCCCCGGTCCCGCCCGCCCGGCGCCGCTGGGGAGGGGGGGACACGGTCAGGGGGTCCCCCGGCCCCGTTCTGAGGGTGCCCCTGTTCTGTGCCCCCCGTTTGGTGGCCTGGGGCACCCCCAGCGGGGTTTTGGGGTCCCCTCCCCGTTCTGAGGGTGCCCCTGTTCTGTGGTCCCCCCGTTTGGTGGCCTGGGGCACCCCCAGCGGGGTTTGGGGTCCCCCCCGTTCTGAGGGTCCCCCCCGTTTGATGGCCTTGGGCACCCCCAGCGGGGTTTGGGGTCCCCCCCTCAATCCCAGCCATGGTGGCGGTTTTGGGGTCCCCTCCCCCCATTGTGTCTCCTCCCCCACAGAGAATTTTGGGGTCAGCCATGCGGGGGGGGGGGGAGGGGGGGCAGTTTTGGGGTCCCCAGGCAGGATTTTGGGGTTCCCCCGATCTCAGCCATGCGTGGGGGCGGTTTTGGGGTCCCCCAGAGAATTTTGGGGGTCCCCCCATGCAAGGGGGGGGGGGGACAAGCGGCGGCACAGAGGCTCCCCCCACCCCCTCCCCAAATACACCCCAAAATCCAGGGAGGAGAGACCCCAGTTTGGGGCTAAAAACGCCCATTTTGGAACCAAACCCAAACCAAATTTGGGGCTAAAAAAGCCCATTTTGGAACCAAACCCAAACCAAATCTGGGGCTAAAAAAGCCCATTTTGGAACCAAACCCAACCCAAATTTGGGGCTAAAAAAGCCCATTTTGGAACCAAACCCAAACCCCATTTTGGGGTAAAACCCCTCGGTTTGGGTTCAGAATGATGTGGGGGGCGACACCCCAAACCTGCAGCTCTGGGTGCTGAAAATTGGGGGTGTCCCTCCATCTATTTTTGGGGTGAAATCCCCCGGTTTTGGGTCTGGAGCGAGGCCGGGGGTTCCTTCAGCCCCCTCCTCATTTTGGGGGGATTTTGGGGTCCCTCCCCCTCAGTTTCAGCCCCCCCAGTGGCGGGTGGGACTCGGCGCAGGCGGGGCAGGAATTTTGAGGCCAAACCACAAAAAACGACGAATTTCACCTTCAGCAGCAGCGGGGGGGGGGGGGTCGTGCAAAGCTTTGGGGAGGGGGGGGGGGGGGGAGCAGCAGCCTTGGGGTGCAGGGGGCAAAGCTGGGGGGGGCTCACCCCGAAAAAGGGAGAAGAAACCGAGTTAAAGAGCAGGAAAAGAGAGCAAAAGAAAAATGTCCATTTTTGGCAAGTTTAACCCTTTGTTGCCCCATTTCGGGTGGGGGGGGGGGGCTCAGCAGCGTTTGTGCCCCCCCCCCCAAATCCAGGGGTTATTTTGGGGGGGAAATCCCCCCTTTGATGTGACATCAAGAGCCCAAACCGACCCTGGGGAGCCCCAAAACAGCTCTGGGGGTCCCCAAAGTGGCTCTGGGGACCACCCCCACACACACACAAAATCCGGGGGGGGCTTTTTTAGGGACATTTTTCTTCCTGGGGGTGCAGGAAAAGAGGAGGAAGAGATGGGGAGAACTTGCCTGGTGAAGCCGCAAAGAGAGAAACGGGCTGGGAGGAGGAAGAGGAGGAGGAAGAGGAAGAAGAATTGGGGGGATCTGCAAGAGAACACAGAGGGTGAGAGCTCGGCACCCCCCAAAAAACGCCCCAAACCCCCCCCAAAAATCCCCCCAGGAGGCGGGGCCGGCGCGGCGAAAGCTTCGGCGCAAAAAAACCACCAGGAAAATTCCAGGCTGGACCCAATTTTGGGGATTTTCACCTCGTTTTTCCCCAGCCTTTGGGGCAGGGAGCGGCGCAGGGACGGGTCCCGGGGGGGTCACCCCGAAATTCCCCACCCGCTGCACCCCCGAGGGGGAGATTTGGGGTGAAACCGCGGAGTTTTGGGGTTTGGTGGTGCCCGGGATTGGAAATTGGGGTGAAATGCTGGGAATTGCCGAGTCAGGATGCTCTGGAGCGATGGGTGGAATGAAGGGGGTACCGGGGCAGGGGGAAACTCCCCCTCCCCAAAATTCCAGGCGAGGACGGACGGAGCAGCAGGTCCCCAACGACCCCAAAGCCCCCCAAAAAATCATCAAAATTCCCTTTCCTGGGCGTTTTTCCCCCGTTTTCCTGAGAGATGTGGGGGTGGAGGTGTCACTGCCCATCAAAACCAAGCTCTCAAAATCTTCTCCACCAACCAAATCTCCACTTCAAAGCCTCTTTGTCCTCTAAAGTCCCCCTATAAAAACTTATTTCCCCTTTAGAACCCCCTAAAAGTATCATTCCCCAAAACGGGCTCCTCCAAAGGCCTTTTCTCCTCTGTTTTACCCCAAAACTTCTTTAACCTCCCATTTTTATTCCCCAAGCCTCTCAACCTCACACCCACCCCCAAAAGGCCTCATCACCCTCCAATCCCCCCCTCAAGTCCCTGTTTCCAAAATCTGCTCCTCCAAGGCCTTTTCTCCCTCATTTTCCCCTCGCGTTCTCCCCCTCCCATTTCTAACTCCCTCTAAAAGACTTTTCCCCTCACACCAAGCCCCCAAACGCCGCTTTTCCCCAAAATCTCCCTCCAAAGGCCTCCTGCTCCCAACAACCGCCCCCTTAAAGGCTTTCCCTCGCTATTTCTGCCCCTCCCAACCGGTTTTTACCTCACACCCAACGCCCAGAGGCTCCTTCCCCTCACGCCCCCGCCGAGGCCTCACCTCCCTCACCCCCCTCAGGCCCCGCCCGGCCCTTACCGGAGCACGACATGGAACCGCCGACCAGGCCCCGCGGGGAGGAGGCGGAGGACGAGGTCACGGAGGTGGAAGAGGAGCTGGAGGAGACGAGCGAGGACTGCGCGGCGGGATCGGCCATGGCGGCGGCGGCGGAGCGCGGAGCGAGCCCGTCCGTGCGGGGCGGCGGCCGCGCCCCGACTGCGGGGGGGGCGGTGCTGGCGGGGGCGTGGCCGGCGCCCGCAAACCAATCAGCGCCCCGCACCTGCTGCAGGTGGGAGGAGCCGTCGTGGCTGGACCAATCAGAACCTCGCAATGGCCGCGCACCGCCCTCCCGCCGCAGCTCGGCGCTGATGCGCATGCGCATAACGAAGAGGTTCTCCGCAGTTGCCATGGCAGCAGCGGGAGAAGGAGAAGCTGCGCCTGCGCGCGGCTGGAGTGGCGCGATGCACGACGGGAGTTGTAGTTTCGCACAACGGGAAGAGGTTCTGAGGGGTTCGTGTGTGGGAGAAGCGTTTTGGGGGCTCTGCACCCCCTCACTCCCGTCTCAGGGTCTCCTATAGGGCGGATCCCCTCGTGGAATGTCCTCCTAAAAGCGGTGAGCGGCTCTAGGACGCTTCTTAGAGGGCGGGGGGAGAGGCCTGCACCCTCCTAAAGGGGCCTAAAGGCCCCAGTTCCTTCCCCTGTGTGGGGGGAGCGGCCGCAGAGCGCCCGGAGGGGCTGGGGGAGACCTCCGGGGGGGCGGCGGCCATAGAGAGCCCCTGGCGGCCCCGGGAGCGCCGCCACGGCCGGCAAGGGGCGCCTCCTGTCGGACAGGAGGACCGCCCGCCGCACATCCGGTAAAGGGCGGGGCCTGCAGGAATCACGTGAGATCACCCGACCCCGCCCCTCTCGTTTGGCTCCGCCCCCGCCCCGTCAGCGACCGCGGAGCCGCCAATGGCAGCGGGAGGCTCGACTGTGACGTCACAGAGCCCCGCCCCCTCATGCGAGGAGGGAGGGGGCGGGACCTGAGAGATGCGTGACATTTAATTGAGCCAATGGCGAGGCGAGGGCGGAAGCGGCCGAGCCAATAAGGCGCCATGTTTGGGCAAAGGGGCGCGGCTTCTGCCAGCAGTGGGCGGGGCCGCTGGCGGGCGGCCAATGGGGGGTGAGGGGGCGTGGCCAGCGGGGCCGCCGGGACGCGGGGGGAAGCGGCGGTCGCGGAGCGGTGAGTGAGCAACCACGTGACCTCCGGTATCGCCCGACTGTCGCGACATGACCCCGCCGGGGAGGGCAGCGCTCGGGGCGAGGAGGGGCCGCCCCCCCGCCCCGGGGGCCCCCGCGACCCCCGCGACCCCCGCGACCTCCCCCCCCCAAACACACAGAGCGGAATGGGGGAGCCCCCGTGGGGCCGGGACCCCCCTGGGACCCCCTGTGGGATCCCCGATAGAATCCCCTATAGGATCCCCTATAGGGTTTGGGACCCCCTATAGGACCCCCTATAGGATCCCCTATGGGACCCCTACAGGACCCTCTATGGGATCCCCTATGGAGCCCCCATGAGGTCCAAGACCCCCCCCGTGACACCCGATAGGATCCGAGCCCCCCGTGCGAGCCCCCCCTATGGAGCCCCTATAGGGCCCAGAGCCCCATTTTCCCCCATTTTCCCCCATTTTGCCCCTATTTTCCCCCATTTTGCCCCAGTTTGTCCCAGTTTCCCCCAGTTTGCCCCAGTTTGCCCCAGTTTCCCCCAGTTTGCCCCAGTTTGTCCCAGTTTGCCCCTCGGTGGCGCCACCGCCCCCCCCCGGTGCCCCCCCTCGGACTTTGCCCCTCCCCGGTCAATGATTCACCGGGGGGGGGGGGGTCGGGACCGGCGGGGGGCTCGGGAGGGAAGGGAGGGCACACCGGACAGACGGACAGACGGACACGGGGACAGGGGGACACCGGGGACAGAGAGGGGAGAGCGAGAGGGGACGGGACGGTGACGGTACCGGGGCTGGGGGGGGGGGCTGGGGTCGTGCAGGGGGCGGGGCGGGGGGGGGGGGGGGCACTTTTTGGGGAGGGGGGGAGGGAATTGTGCAAAAAGGGGGGGGGGGATTTGTACAAAATGGGGGGGGGCGGATTGTGCAAGGAGGGGGGGGACGCCTTTGGGGGGGATTGTGCAAAAAGGGGAGGGGGATTTGGGGGGGAATTGTGCAATTTGGGGATTTTGGGGGGGGGGGGGTTGTGCAAAAGGGGGGGCGGGACGCTTGTGCAAAAGGGGGGGGGGAATTTGTGCAAATTTGTGCAAGGGGGGATTTGTGTGGGAGGGGGTTGTGCAAAATGGGGAGGGGGATTTGTGCGAATTTGTGCAATTTTGTGCAATTTTGTGCAAGGGGGGGGTCCCGGAGGAATTTGGGCGGGGGGGGTGGGAGAGGTGATTGTGCAAGGAGGGGGAGGGGAGGGGGGGTTGTGCAAGGGGGGACAGGCCCGGGCAGGACCCTGAGTGTGCAAGGAGGGGGGGGGGGGGTTGTGTAAAAATCCGGGGGTGGGGATTTGGGGGATTTTTTGGGGATTTTTTTGGGGGGGATTTTTAGGGATTTTTTGGGGGGGATTTGGGGGAATTTTGGGAGGGATTTTCGGGGGGAATTCTGGAGGAATTTTTGAGGAAATTTTGGGGATTTTTGAGGGGATTTGGAGGGAATTTTTGGAGGGATTTTAGGCGGGATTTTGGGTGGAATTCGGGGGATTTTTGGGGGGGGGATTTTGGGGTGAGCCCCCACGCAAGAGGAGACCAAACCGCGGGAGAGGGGTCAAAGGTCACTGGGGCAGGGGTGAGCGGGCGGGGGTGGGGGGGGGGGCCCGGGGGCTTTTTTTGACTCAAGGGGGGGTCAAAGGTCAGTGGGGCAGAGGGGATTTGGGGGGGAGGGGAGGGCGATTCTCCCCTTGTGGGGGGATTCGGGGTCTGCCCTGATGACCCCGCCCCCCCCCCCCCAGATGTTCCAGCTGTGCCGCCCCCGCGGGGGCCGCGCCCTCCTGGGGCTGCGGCTGCTCCGGGGCCCCCCCGGGCCCGCCCGGCCCGTCAGCTACCGGCCCCTGAGGAAGGTGCTGGTGGCCAACAGGGGTGAGTGCCTGGAGACCCCCTGAGACCCCCCAGGGACCCTCTGACCCACCCTGACCCCCTCTGAACCCCTCTGAGCCCCCTGAGACCCCCCCAAAAACCCCCCTGAGCCCCCCCTGAGCCCCCAGGCCCGTCAGCTACCGGCCCCTGAGGAAGGTGCTGGTGGCCAACAGGGGTGAGTGCCTGGAGACCCCCTGAGACCCCCCCAAAAACCCCCTGAACCCCCCGAGCCCCCCCTGGGACCCCCCCCATGTCCCCTGAGCCCCCCTGAGCCCCCAGTGTCCCTTGAACCCCCCCTGAGCCTGTGTGGCCCCAGGTGAGGTTGCCAAGTTGTTGTCCCCAGGTGTCCCCAGGTGTCCCCATGTCCCCAAGTGTCCCCAGGATGGAGCCACCATCCATCCACGTGTGCTGGGCGTGCACTGGGCTGAGGATCCACATGGTGGCCCTGTCCCCAGAGTGTCCCCATGTCCCTGTGCCCCTGTCCCCAATGTCCCCAAGATGGAGTCACCATCCACGTGTCCTGAGCGTGCACAGGGCTGAGGATCTGGATGGTGGCTGTGTCCCCAGAGTGTCCCTGTGTCCCTGTCCTGTGTCCCCAAGGTGTCCCCAATGTCCCCCATGTCCCCAGGTGAGATTGCCATCCGTGTGTTCTGGGCCTGCACGGAGCTGGGCATCCGCACGGTGGCCGTGTCCCTGTGTCCCCGTGTCCCTGTGTCCCTGTGTCCCCGTGTCCCTGTGTCTATCCCCACAGTGTCCCCATAGCCCTGTCCTGTGTCCCCAATGTCCCCCATGTCCCCAGGTGAGATTGCCATCCATGTGTTCCGGGCCTGCACAGAGCTGGGCATCCACACGGTGGCCGTGTCCCCGTGTCCTCGTGTCCCTGTGTCCCCGTGTCACTGTGTCTATCCCCACAGTGTCCCCATAGCCCGGTCCTGTGTCCCCAATGTCCCCCATGTCCCCAGGTGAGATTGCCATCCGCGTGTTCCGGGCCTGCACGGAGCTGGGGATCTGCACGGTGTCCCTGTCCCTGTCCCCAATGTCCCTGTATCCCTGTATCCCTGTGTCCCTGTGTCCCTGTGCCATGTCTCCATAGCCCTGTCCTGTGTCCCCAGTGTCCCCAATGTCTCCATAGCCCTGTCCAGTGTCCCCAGTGTCCCCAATGTCCCCATGTCCCCAGGTGAGATTGCCATCCGCGTGTTCCGGGCCTGCACGGAGCTGGGCATCCGCACGGTGGCCGTGTACTCGGAGCAGGACACGGGGCAGATGCACCGGCAGAAGGCGGACGAGGCGTACCTGGTGGGGAGGGGGCTGCCCCCCGTGCAGGCCTACCTGCACATCCCCGACATCATCCGGGTGGCACAGGTACGGGGACACACCTGGGGACACGGGGGGACACAGCTCAGATACACCTGGGGACATTGGGGGTGCCCACAGGGGTGTCCTGGTGGCCCCAGGAGCCCCCCAAATCCCCCATGGGTGCCCTGGCAGCCCCTGAGCCCCCCTGGTACCCCCTGGCTTGTCCTGCTGGCCTCGTGGGTGCCCTGATGGTCCCAAAGTCCCTGGGGGTGCCCCTGTGCCCCCCTGGTGCTCTCTGTGGGTGCCCTGGTGCTCCCAAATCCCCCATGGGTGCCCTGCTGGTCCCCACGGGTGCCCTGGCAGCCCCTGAGCCCCCCCTGTGCCCCCATTTTCCAGGAGAACAAGGTGGGCGCCATCCACCCCGGGTACAGGTACCCTCTGTGGGTGCCCTGGTGGTCCCAAAGCCCCCGTGGGTGTCCCCAAAGCCCCCAAGGGTGCCCTAGTACCCCCCATGCCCCCCATTTTCAGGAGAACGAGGTGGGTGCCATCCACCCCGGGTACGGGTACCCTCTGTGGGTGCCCTGGTGGCCCCATGGGTGCCGTGGTGGTCCCAAAGCCCCCGTGGGTGTCCCCAAAGCCCCCCCTGACCCCCTGTGCCCCCCATTTCCCAGGAGAACGAGGTGGGCGCCATCCACCCCGGGTACGGGTTCCTGTCGGAGCCCTGTTGGCCCCATGGGTGCCCTGGTGGTCCCAAATCCCCCGGGGGTGCCCTGGTGGTCCCAAAGCCCCCGTGGGTGCCCCCAAAGCCCCCCCTGACCCCCTGTTCCCCCCGTTTCCAGGAGAACGAGGTGGACGCCATCCACCCCGGGTACGGGTTCCTGTCGGAGCGCGCGGATTTCGCCCAGGCCTGCCTGGACGCCGGCGTTCGCTTCGTGGGGCCCCGGCCGGAGGTGGTCAGGAAGATGGGGGACAAGGTGGAGGCTCGGGCCATCGCCATCGCCGCAGGTGGGGGCCTGGGGGGCTGGGAGGGGGTAAAAGGGGGTTTGGGGGGGTTAAAAGGGGATTTGGGGGGGTTAAAAGGGGGTTTGGGGAAGCTTGGGGGGGTTTAAAGGGGGTTTGGGGGGGTTAAAAGTGGGTTTGGTGGGGTTCAAGGGAGATTTGGGGGGGTCTTAGGGGGGTTCATGGGGGGGTTAAAAGGGGGGTTTGGGGGGGATGAAGGAGAATTTCAGGAGTTAAAGAGGGTTTGGGGGGTTGGAGGGGTTAAAAGGGGCTTTGCAGGGGTTTAAGGGGGATTTTGGGGGTTCAAGGCGGGGTTGGAGAGGTTAAAGGGGGGTTTGGGGAGCTTCAAGGGGGATTTGGGGAGGTTAAAGGGGATTTGCAGGGGTTAAAGGGGAATTTGGGGGGTCTGGGGGTATTCTGGGGGGTTTCAGGGGCATTTTGGGGGTCGGGGGGGATTTTTGGGTTCTGGGGGTTTCAGGGGGTATTTTTATGGTCCGGGGGTATTCTGGGGGGTTTTCAGGGGGGATTTTGGGGGATCTCGGGGTATTTTTGGGGGTTTTCAGGGGGGATTTTGGGGTCTCTGAGCCTCCATGCCCGCAGGGGTGCCGGTGGTGCCGGGGACGCCGTCGCCGGTGTCGGCGCTGGCCGAGGCTCAGGATTTCGCCGCCCGGGTCGGGTTCCCCGTGATCCTCAAAGCCGCCCACGGGGGCGGCGGCCGCGGCATGAGGGTGGTCCGGGCCCCCCAGGTACCGACCCCAAAGCCCCGAGCCCAAATCCCCCAGAACCCAAATCCCCCAGAACCCAAATCTCCCTGAACCCAAACCCCCGGAGCCCAAATCCCCTGGAGTTCCACTGCCCAGGAGCCCAAATCCCCCAGAACCCAAACCCCCCGGGAACCGAAACCCCCAGACCCCAAATTCCCCAGGAACCCAAACCCCCTGGACCCCCCCGTGCACAGGAACACAAATCATTCAAAATCCCAAATCCCCCAGGAATGCCAAATCCCCAGAGTCCCAAATCTCTGAGAAATGAAATTCCCCAGAAACGTCAAATCCCAGCAACCCCAAATCCCCAGAACCCCAAATTCCAGGACCCCAAATCCCCAGAACCTCAAATCCCAGCAACCCCAAATCCCCAGAACCCCAAAATTCCAGGAGCTCTCACGTCCCCAAACCCCCAAATCCGCAGCAATCCCAACCCTCAGGAACCCCAAATCCTGGACCTGGGAGGACCCCAAAACTGGGGTGGGGGGACCCTGGATTTGGGGGAACCCCAGGGTTTGAGGTGCCCCAGGTTTTGGGGTACCCAGATTTGGGGTCATGCGGTGTGGGGGGGAGATCCCAGATTTGGGAAGACCCCGGAATTTTGGATTTGGAACCCATGACTTTGGGGTGGGGGGGATATCCTGGGATTTGGGATTCCTGGATTTAGGATCCCCCAGATTTGGGGTCCCTGCATTTGAGGGGAACTCGAGGTGAGGATATCCTGGGTTTTGGGGGTCCCTGGAATTTGGTGTCACTGAAATTTGGGGTCCCTGGGTTTTGGGGGGGGTCCCTGGAATTTGGGGTCACTGAAATTTGGAGTCCCTGAAATTTGGGGTCCCTGAGTTTTGGGGTTCTTGGGTTTTGGAAGTCCCTGCAATTTGGGGTCCCTGGGTTTTGGGGAGTCCCTGGAATTTGGGGAGCCACTTTTGGGGTCCCGCAGGAGCTGGAGGAGAATTTCTCCCGCGCCACCTCGGAGGCTTTGGCCGCCTTTGGGAACGGGGACCTGTTCGTGGAGAAATTCATCGAGCGCCCGCGGCACATCGAGGTCCAGATCCTGGGTACGGCTGCGTTGGGGTTTGCTGGGCCATGCTTGGGGTTCCCGGGGCCCTTTTGGGGTCCCCAGTCCCATTTTTGGGGTTCCCAGTCCCATTTTTGGTGTCCCCAGTCCCATTTTTGGGGTTCCCAGTCCCATTTTTGGGGTCCCCAGTTCCATTTTTGGGGTTCCCAGTCCCATTTTTGGTGTGCCCGGTGCCCAGGTGACTCCCACGGGAACGTGGTCCATCTCTGTGAGCGCGACTGCTCCATGCAGGTCCCATTTTTGGTGTCCCCAGTCCCATTTTTGGTGTCCCCAGTCCCATTTTGGTGTCCCCAGTCCCATTTTTGGTGTCCCCAGTCCCATTTTTGGGGTCAGTTGTTCCATTTTTGGGGTTCCCAGTTCCATTTTTGGGGTCCCCAGTCCCACTTTTGGGGTCAGTTGTTCCATTTTTGGGGTCAGTTACTCCGTTTTTGGTGTGCCCGGTGCCCAGGTGACTCCCACGGGAACGTGGTCCATCTCTGTGAGCGGGACTGCTCCGTGCAGGTCCCATTTTTGGTGTCCCCAGTCCCATTTTTGGTGTCCCCAGTCCCATTTTTGGTGTCCCCAGTTCCATTTTTGGTGTCCCCAGTCCCATTTTTGGTGTCCCCAGTCCCATTTTTGGGGTTCCCAGTTCCATTTTTGGGGTTCCCAGTCCCGTTTTTGGTGTGCCCGGTGCCCAGGTGACTCCCACGGGAACGTGGTCCATCTCTACGAGCGCGACTGCTCCGTGCAGCGCCGGCACCAGAAGGTCGTGGAGATCGCCCCGGCAGCGCGGCTGCCCCCGGAGCTCCGAGCCCGCCTGGCCGACGACGCCGTGCGCCTGGCCCGGCAGGTGACACCTGGGGACAGAGGGGACAGCCCTGGGGACAGCCCTGGGGGAATGGGGATGGGATCCTGGGAGGACATCAGGGGCTGAGGAGAACATTGGGGGGCTCAGGTGGACATTGGGGGGCTCAGGTGGACGTTGGGGGACTCAGGTGGATGTTGGGGGGCTCAGGTGGACATTGGGGGGCTCAGGTGGATGTTGGGGGACTCAGGTGGACGTTGGGGGGCTCAGGTGGACATTGAGGGGGCTCAGGTGGACATTGGGGGGCTCAGGTGGATGTTGGGGGACTCAGGTGGACATTGGGGGGCTCAGGTGGATGTTGGGGGACTCAGGTGGACATTGGGGGGCTCAGGTGGACATTGGGGGGCTCAGGTGGATGTTGGGGGACTCAGGTGGACATTGAAGGACCCAGAAGAAAATTGGGGTCAAGGAGAACATTGGGGTTTCTGGGAGAACATTGAGGGACTGAGGTGGACATTGAGTGACCAAGATGGACATTGAGGGACCCAAGTGGACATTGAGGGACTGAGGTGGACATTGAGGGACTGAGGTGGACATTGAGTGACCAAGGTGGACATTGAGTGACCAAGATGGACGTTGAGGGACCAAGATGGACATTGAGTGACTGAGGCAGACATTGAGTGACTGAGGCAGACATTGAGTGACTCAAGTGGACATTGAGTGACCAAGATGGACATTGAGGGACCCAAGTGGACATTGAGTGACCCAAGTGGACATTGAGTGACTGAGATGGACATTGAGGGACCAAGATGGACGTTGAGTGACTAAGGCAGACATTGAGTGACCAAGGTGGACGTTGAGTGACTCAAGTGGACATTGAGTGACCAAGGTGGACATTGAGGGACTCAGGTGGACATTGGGTGGGCTCAGGTGGACATTGAGTGACCAAGGTGGACGTTGAGTGACTCAAGTGGACATTGAGTGACCAAGATGGACGTTGAGTGACCAAGGTGGACATTGAGGGACTCAGGTGGACATTGGGTGGGCTCAGGTGGACATTGGGGAACCAGGACAATGTGAGAAGGCCCCCAGGAGGACTTTGGGGACCCTGGGGGGCTCCAGGAGCTGGGGCTGGGGGGGACCCCGGGAGCTGCAGCCCCCGGCCCCCCCTGAGCCCGGCTCGGGGGTCCCAGGTGGGCTACGAGAACGCCGGCACCGTGGAGTTCCTGGTGGACCAGAGTGGGGACTATTACTTCATCGAGGTCAACTCGCGGCTGCAGGTGGAGCACACGGTCACCGAGGAGATCACCGAGTGAGCCGGGCCCCGAAACGCCGGGGGCAGACCAAAAATGGCATTGGGGACCCCAAAAATGGCATTGGGGAACGCAAAAATGGCATTGGGGACCCCAAAAATGGCATTGGGGAACGCAAAAATGGCATTGGGGAACCCAAAAGTGGCATGGGAACCCAAAAATGGCATTGGGGACCCCAAAAATGGCATTGGGGAACGCAAAAATGGCATTGGGGAACCCAGAAATGGGAACCCAAAAACAGTGGGGGGGACACCAGAAAAATGGTCCCCCATTGTGCCCTGTACCCCCTGACCCAATGTCCCTGCTGTCCCCGTGTCCCCAGCATGGACCCGTGTCCCCTGATGCCCCTAACCCCAGTGTCCCCGTGTCCCCCATTGTCCCCATGTCCCCCGTACCCCCCTAACCCCATTGTCCCCATGTCCCCCATTGTCCCCGTGTCCCTCATTGTCCCCGTGTCCCCTGTACCCCCCTAACCCCATTGTCCCCATGTCCCCCATTGTCCCCGTGTCCCTCATTGTCCCCGTGTCCCCCGTACCCCCCTAACCCCATTGTCCCCATTGTCCCTATGTCCCCCATTGTCCCCATTGTCCCTATGTCCCCCATTGTCCCCATGTCCCCCACTGTCCCTGTGTCCCCCATTGTCCCCATGTCCCCCATTGTCCCCGTGTCCCCCGTACCCCCCATGTCCCTCATTGTCCCCGTGTCCCCTGTACCCCCCATGTCCCCCATTGTCCCCATGTCCCCCATTGTCCCCGTGTCCCCCGTACCCCCCATGTCCCCCATTGTCCCCATGTCCCCCATTGTCCTCGTGTCCCCCATTGTCCCCATGTCCCCCATTGTCCCCATGTCCCCCACTGTCCCTGTGTCCCCCATTGTCCCCATGTCCCCCATTGTCCCCGTGTCCCCTGTACCCCCCATGTCCCCCATTGTCCCCATGTCCCCCATTGTCCCCATGTCCCCCCCTGTCCCCGTGTCCCCCATTGTGCCCGTGTCCCCCGTACCCCCCATGTCCCCCATTGTCCCCGTGTCCCCCATTGTCCCCATGTCCCCCATTGTCCCCGTGTCCCCCCTGTCCCCGTGTCCCCCGTACCCCCCTAACCCCAGTGTCCCCCCGTGTCCCCAGCGTGGACCTGGTGCACGCCCAGCTCCAGGTGGCCGCGGGGCGGTCGCTGCCCGAGCTGGGGCTGGAGCAGGAGCGGATCCGCGTGAACGGCTGCGCCATCCAGTGCCGGGTGACCACCGAGGACCCCGCGCGCGGCTTCCAGCCCGACACCGGCCGCATCGAGGTGAGGGGGGACCCCCGGGACCCCCGGGGTGGGGACAGCACCGGGATGGGGACAGTGCCAGGGTGGGGACAGTGCCAGGACCCCGCCAGGCTTCCAGCCCGACACCGGCCACATCGAGGTGAGGGACCCACCCTGGGACAGCACCGGGATGGGGACAAAGGGGACACCGGGATGGGGACAGTGCCAGGGTGGGGACAGCACCGGGATGGGGACAGCCCGGGATGGGGACAGTGCCAGGGTGGGGACAGTGCAGGACCCCATGTGGGTTCCAGCCCGACACCGGCCGCATCGAGGTGAGGGACCCACCCTGGGACAGCACCGGGGTGGGGACAAAGGGGACACCGGGATGGGGACAGCCCCAGGACCCCTGGGACCCCCAGGGCACCCCTGGGCACCCCCAGGTTCGGGACAGACCCAGGACCCCCAGGCTCAGATCCCCTTGGGGTTCCCCCTCACGGATCCCCCCTTGGCGCTTCCCTTGGGGTGTCTGTGGGTTTGGAGGGGTCTGTGGAGGTGTTTATAGCATTTGGGGGTGTCTGTAGGATTTGGGGTGTTTCCATGGGATTTTGGGGTGTTTCCATGGGGTTTTGGGGTGCCTCTAGGACTTTGAGGTGTTTCCATGGGGTTTTTGGGTGTTTCCATTGGATTTTGAGGCATTCCCATTGGATTTTGGGGCGTTCCCGTGGGATTTTGGGGTGTTCCCATTGGATTTTGGGGCGTTCCCATTGGATTTTGGGGCGTTCCCATGGGATTTTGGGGCATTTCCATTGGATTTTGGGGCATTTCCATTGGATTTTGAGGCATTCCCATTGGATCTTGGGGCGTTCCCATGGGATTTTGAGGTGTTTCCATTGGATTTTGGGGCGTTCCCATGGGATTTTGGGGCGTTCCCATTGGATTTTGGGGTGTTCCCATGGGATTTTGAGGTGTTCCCATTGGATTTTGAGGTGTTTCCATTGGATTTTGGGGTGTTCCCATTGGATTTTGAGGTGTTTCCATTGGATTTTGGGGCGTTCCCATTGGATTTTGGGGCGTTCCCATTGGATTTTGGGGCGTTCCCATGGTATTTGGGTCCCTCCCTGCAGGTGTTCCGCTCCGGGGAGGGGATGGGGATCCGCCTGGACGGGGCCTCGGCGTTCCAGGGCGCTCTGATCTCGCCCCATTACGATTCCCTGCTGGTCAAGGTGGTGGCGCACGGGCCGGACCAGCCCGCGGCCGCCGCCAAGATGAGCCGGGCGCTGGCCGAGTTCCGCATCCGGGGGGTCAAGGTGGGGCTGGGGAGGGGCTTGGGGGGGGCTTTGGGGGTTTCAGGGGGGTCTTGGGGGGGGGAACGAGGGGTTTGGGGGAGGGAAACGGTGAAGGAAGGGATTTGGGGGGTCCTGGGAGATGCTTGGGGTGTCCTTGGGGGGCACGAGTGGTGTGGGGGAGGGAAACGGTGCGGGAAGGGGTTGGGGAGGGTCCTTGGGGTGACACTGGGGGGTTTTGGGGGGGTCCTTGGGAGGCACAAGGGGTTGGGGGGGGCAGCTGTGACCCAGGAGGGGTTTGGTGGTCTTGGGGGGGGGGGGGGTCCTGACACGTGAAGGGTTTGGGGTGGGGTGGGGGAGGGTTTGGGGGATTTGGGGGGGAATTGGTGACCCCCCCCCATCCCCCCATGCCCTGCACAGGGATTTGAGGTGCTCTTGGTGTCCGCCATGTGGGTTTAGGGGCTCTGACATCCCCTCCCTGCCCCCCAGGACCCTTCAGGCTCCCCTTTCTGTCCCCCAGCCCATTCCGGGGGTCTCTGGGAGCCCCCAGCCCGTCCCGGGGGTCTCTGGGAGCCCCTGACCCCCCCCAGCCCATCCCGGGGGTCTCTGGGAGCCCCTGACCCCCCCTGTTCCCGCAGACCAACATCCCGTTCCTGCAGAACGTTCTGGCACACCCGCAGTTCCTGGCAGGTGCTGCTGACACCCAGTTCATCGATGAGAACCCCGAACTGTTCCACCTGCGGCCGGGCCAGAACCGCGCCCAGAAACTGCTGCACTACCTGGGTGGGCTCAGGGGGGAGAAACACACACCTGGGGGGGGAATGTGCACCTGGGGGGGTAAATACACACCTGGGGGGGGGTAAATACACACCGGGGGGGGGGTAAATACACACCTGGGGGGGGGAATGTGCACCTGGGGGGGTAAATACACACCTGGGGGGGTAAATACACACCTGGGGGGGTAAATACACACCTGAGGGGGTGAATGTGCACCTGGGGGGGTAAATACACACCTGGGGGGGGGGGGTAAACACACACCTGGGGGGGTAAATACACACCTGGGGGGGGTGAATGTACACCTGGGGGGGTAAATACACACCTGGGGGGCACTGGGGGAATGGGGGGCACCTCTGCTGCACTCCCTGGGTCAGCCCTGGCACCTGAGGGCACCTGGGGGGGTCTCTCAGGGTCCTGTGAGGGATTTTTGGGGGTTCTGTGGACACACCTGGGCCCCCATGGGGGGCAGAGGAACCCAGCCCAGGTGTGCCCAGGTGTGGTTTTCTCCAAAAACCCCCGAAATCCTCTCCCGTGGGGTTCTGGGGGAGCCTGGGCAGGGTTTGGGGGGCTCCTGTGGGGGTCCCCGGGGTTGTCACCCCCTGTGTCACACCTGTCCCCCCCCCCCCAGGTCACGTGATGGTGAACGGGCCCAGCACCCCCCTCCCGGTGAAGGCCAAGGCGGCGCTGGTGGAGCCCACGCCCCCCCCGGTGCCCATGGGTGAGTGGGGGGCCCAGAGTGTCCCCAGAGCGTCCCCAATGTGTCCCCAAAGTGTCCCCAACGTGTCCCCAGAGTGTCCCCAATGTGAACCCAGAGTGTCCCCAGTGTGTCCCAGAGCGTCCCCAATGTGTCCCCAACGTGTCCCCAATGTGTCCCCAAAGTGTCCCCAGAGTGTCCCCAATGTGAACCCAGAGTGTCCCCAGAGTGTCCCCAGAGTGTCGCCAATGTGTCTCCAGTGCGTCCCCAATGTGTCCCCAGAGTGTCCCCAGAGTGTCCCCAGTGTGTCCCCAATGTGTCCCCAATGTGTCCCCAATGTGTCCCCAGTGCGTCCCCAATGTGTCCCCAGAGTGTCCCCAGAGTGTCCCCAGTGCGTCCCCAATGTGTCCCCAATGTGTCCCCAATGTGAACCCAGTGTGTCCCCAGAGTGTCCCCAAAGTGTCCCCAGAGTGTCCCCAGTGTCCCCAAAGTGTCCCCAATGTGTCCCCAAAGTGTCCCCAGAGTGTCCCCAGAGTGTCCCCAATGTGTCCCCAGTGTGTCCCCAGTGTGTCCCCAGAGTGTCCCCAGAGTGTCCTTGTCACCTGTCCCATCCCCTGACCCCTCCAGTGCCACCCTTTGTCACCCCCTTCCTGACTCTGTACCCCCTCACACTGACCCCTGACCCTTCCATGCCCCCTCTGCCCCCTCCTTTACTGCCCCCCTGCCCCTTTACTGCCCCCCTGCCCCTTTTACTGCCCCCCTGCCCCCTCTAACCTCTGCCCTCCATGCCCCACACAGGCGCCCCCTGCCCCATTTACTGCCCACTCCCCCCTAACTTCTGCCCCCTCTGCCCCCTCCTTTACTGCCCCCCTGCCCCCTTTACTCCCCCTGCCCCCTTTACTGCCCCCTTTACTCCCCCTGCCCCCTTTACTCCCCCTGCCCCCTTTACTGCCCTCTGCCCCCTCCTTTACTGCCCCCTGCCCCCTTTACTGCCCCCTTTACTCCCCCTGCCTCCTTTACTGCCCCCTGCCCCCTTTACTGCCCTCTGCCCCCTCCTTTACTGCCCCTGCCCCCTTTACTGCCCCCTTTACTCCCCCTGCCCCCTTTACTGTCCCCTGCCCCCTTTACTGCCCCTGCCCCCCCTGACCTCTGCCCCCCATGCCCCACACAGGCGCCCCCCCCGCGGGGCTGCGGGCGGTGCTGCAGCGCGAGGGCCCCGGGGGCTTCGCGCGGGCGCTGCGGGGGCACCGGGGGCTGCTGCTCACCGACACCACCTTCCGCGACGCCCACCAGTCCCTGCTGGCCACGCGCGTCCGCACCCGCGACCTCGCCCGCATCGCGCCCTTCGTGGCGCACGCGCTCAGCCCCCTCTGCAGCATGGAGACGTGGGGAGGTGGGCGGGGCTTGGGGGTGGGCGGGGCCTGAGGGGGCGGGGCACGCGCTCAGCCCCCTCTGCAGCATGGAGACGTGGGGAGGTGGGCGGGGCTTGGGGGTGGGCGGGGCCTGAGGGGGCGGGGCACACGCTCAGCCCCCTCTGCAGCATGGAGACATGGGGAGGTGGGCGGGGCTTGGGGGTGGGCGGGGCCTGAGGGGGCGGGGCTTGATGGGGTGGGGCTGAGGGGGCGCAGCAGTGAGGGTTAATGGGGTGTGGCAGTTAGGGGAGGGGCTTAATAGGGTGTGGTAGCAAAGGGAGGGGCTTAATGGGGTGGGGTAACGAGGGGACGGGTCTAATGGGGTGGAACAATGAGGGGAGGGGCTTAATAGGGTGTAGCTTAAAAGGGAGTGGCCTCATTAGAGGAGGGGCTTAAATGGGCGTGGCTTAAGGTGTGGGGCATTCCTGGGAAAGGTTTCCATGGGAACCCCTGGGGCTGAGGAGGAATGGATGAGGGGGGCGGGGCTTGAGTGGGTGGGGTTTGGGTGTGGCAATTGGGGCGGGTCTTGCACAGGAACAGGGGCGTGTAAGGGCAGGGCTTGAATGAAGGGGTGTGGGTTTCACGTGATGGGCGTGGCTCTCACGTGATGGGCGCGGCTCTCACGTGATGGGCGTGACTCTCACGTGATGGGCGTGGCTCTCACGTGATGGGCGTGGCTCTCACGTGATGGGCGTGGCTCTCACGTGATGGGTGCGTCTCGCCCGCGAGGGGCGTGCCCGTGCCCCGGGGGCGTGTCTGAGGGCGGGGCGTGTCCCCAGGCGCCACCTTCGACGTTGCCATGCGGTTCCTGCACGAGTGCCCCTGGGAGCGGCTGCGGGAGCTGCGGCGCCTCGTGCCCAACATCCCCTTCCAGATGCTGCTGCGCGGGGCCAACGCCGTGGGCTACACCAACTACCCCGACAACGTCGTGCACAGGTGCGGGGGGACGTGGGGGGGACATGGAGGGACAGGGGGACACCATGGGGACACCACAGGGACACCATGGGGACACCACAGGGACACCACAGGGACACCATGGGGACACTACGCCGTGGGCTACACCAACTACCCCGACAACGTCGGAGACACCCTGGGGACATGGCGGGGGGGGGAACATGGGGACACCACGGCACCACGGGGACACCACGGGGACACCACAGGGACACCACAGGGACACCATGGGGACACCATGGGGACATGGGGACATGTGGGGGGACATGGGGACCCACAATGCAGTGCGCTGGTGCATGGGGACATGGGAGGACACTGAGGGGACACGGGAGGAGACCTGGGGACACAGGGGACATTGGGACATGGAGGGATATGGGGGACATGGGGGGACCTGGGGGAAGTGGGGACATGGAGGGACAGAGAGGGACACCCCGAGTGACCAAAGCGACCCCAACCCCAAAACCTCCCACGGGGCCCCCCCGGGCTGTGGCCACCCCAACCCATGTCCCCACGCGGCGTCCCCAGGTTCTGCGAGGTGGCCGTGGCCAATGGCATGGACATTTTCCGCGTCTTTGACGCCCTCAACTACGTGCCCAACCTGCTGCTGGGCGTGGAGGCCGCGGGCAGCGCCGGCGCCGTGGTGGAGGCCGCGCTCTCCTACACCGGCGACGTGGCCGACCCCACGCGCACCAAGTACAGCCTGGAGTACTACCTGGGGCTGGCCAGGGAGCTGGTGGCGGCGGGGACACACGTGCTCTGCATCAAGGTTGGGGATTTGGGGGGTCCTGGGGGGTTTGGGGGGGATTTGGGGAGGTTTGAGGGGGTTTTGGGGGGATTTGGGGGAATTTGGGGGGGGTTTGAAGGGATGGGATGGGGCTGGCCAGGGAGCTGGTGGCGGCGGGGACACACGTGTGCTCTGCATCAAGGTCGGGGATTTGGGGGTCCTGGGGGATTTGGGGAGGTTTGAGGGGGTTTTGGGTGGTCCTGCAGGGGTTTCAGGGGGTTTGGGGGGAATGGGATGGGCGCTGGTGGCAGCAGGGACACACGTGTGCTCTGCATCAAGGTCGGGGTCTGGGGGTGTTTGGGGGGGTCCTGGGAGGATTTGGGAAGGGGATTTTGGGGGCGCTGGGGAGAATTTGGGGCTCCCCTGTTGTCCAAGGCTGGGCTGGATGAGGGGTGGGACACTGAGGGTCCCCCCGCCCCCCGCGTGACCCCCGCGTCCCCTCCCCAGGACATGGCCGGGCTCCTGACCCCCGCGGCCGCCCGGCTGCTGGTGGGGGCCCTGCGGGAGCAGCACCCCGAGGTGCCCCTGCACGTCCACACCCACGACACGGCCGGCGCCGGCGTCGCCTCCATGCTGGCGGCCGCCCAGGCCGGCGCCGACGTGGTGGACGTGGCCGTGGACGCCATGTCCGGCATGACCTCGCAGCCCAGCATGGGCGCCGTGGTGGCCTGCGCACGAGGGACAGCCCTGGACACAGGTGGGGACATGGGGGACAGCCCTGGACACAGGTGGGGACAGGGAGGGGACGGGGAGACAAGGGGGATAACGAGGGGTGGAGCGTCATGGAGGGTTTGAGATGTCCCCAAGGGTTTGAGGTGTCCCCAAGGGTTTGAGATGTCCCCAAGGGTTTGGAGGTGTCACCAAGGGTTTGGAAGTGTCACCGAGGGTTGGAGGGACATAGAGGGTTTGGGGTGTCATCAAAGGTTTAAGATGCCACCAAGGGTTTGAGGTGTCCCCAAGGGTTGAAGGGGACAATGAGGGTTTGAGGTGCCACCAAGGGTTGGAGGAATTGCAAGGATTGGAGTGGCCACCAAGGGTTTGAGGAGCCCCAATGGCCATGGAGGTGCCACCACCACCGTCCTGAAGGTGCCACCACAGTCACAAGCTCATCCCGAATCCACGACGCCCCCACACCACACCCCCTTGGTGTCCCTGCCACGTCCCTGCCATGTCCCCACGTGTCCCCACAGTGTCCCCACGTGTCCCTTGTCCCCAGGCATCGACCTGCAGCGCGTGTTCGAGTACAGCGAGTACTGGGAGGCGGCGCGGGGCCTCTACGCCGCCTTCGACTGCACGGCCACCATGAAGTCGGGCAACGCGGACGTGTACGAGAACGAGATCCCGGGCGGGCAGTACACGAACCTGCACTTCCAGGCCCACGCCATGGGGCTGGGACACAAGTTCAAGGAGGTCAAGAAGGCCTACACCGAGGCCAACAAGCTGCTCGGGGACCTCATCAAGGTACCGGGGGCTCCTGGGGGGCGTACGGGGGCCATGGGGTGGGGTCTCCATGGGGTTGGGGTCGCCTCAGAATGGTCTCCATGGGGCAGATGCTCTCTGTGGGGTGGGTGGTCTCCATGGGGCGGGGTGGTGTCCATAGAATGGTGTCCATGGGGTGGGTGATGTCCACTGGGTGCTGTCCATGGGGTGGGGGGGGTCTCCCCTTGGGTGACCCCAAGTTGCCCCAGGAGTTAACCAGGAGTGGACTGTGAGATGACCCCGAGGTGACCTCACCCTGGTGGCCCTGAGGTGACCCCTGCTGACCCCGGGTGCCCTCAGGTGACGCCCACGTCGAAGGTGGTGGGGGACCTGGCGCAGTTCATGGTGCAGAACGGGCTCTCCCGCGAGGAGGTGGAGGCGCGGGCGGACGAGCTCTCCTTCCCCCTGAGCGTGGTGGAATTCCTGCAGGGACACATCGGGGTCCCCCCGGGCGGCTTCCCCGAGCCCTTCCGCTCCAAGGTGGGGCCTGATGGGCGCTGCTGGGACGGACTGGGAGGGACTGGGACGGACTGGGAGGGACTGGGATGGACTGGAGAGGAGTGGGATGGACTGGGATGGACTGGGAGGGACTGGGAGGTACTGGGGGGACTGGGATGCACTCAGAGGTACTGGAGGCTGCTGCCATGGCAACGGGATGCTGTGGTCCCTGCTGCCATCTCCATCACTGGTTGCCATGGCACCCACCCCATTGCCATGTCCCCCCACCCCATTGCCATGACCCCACCCCACTACCTTGTCCCCCACCCCATTGCCATCTCCCCTGTCCCCTGTCCCTGTCCCATTCCCATGTCCCCTGTCCCCTGTCCCCATTGCCCCACCAACCCCCCCGTTTGTCCCCCCAGGTTCTGAAGGATCTCCCGTGGGTCGAGGGGCACCCGGGGGCTTCGCTGTCCCCTGTCCCATGCCCCCCACCCCATTAAGCCCCCACCCCCCATTTGTTTTTTGTCTCCCCAGGTTCTGAAGGATCTCCTGTCCCCTGTCCCCATGTTCCATTCCCACGATGTCCCCTGTGCCCCACCAAGCCCCCCGTTTGTCCCCCCAGGTTCTGAAGGATCTCCTGTCCTGTGTTCCCTGTCCCATTGCCATGTCCCCTGTCCCCTGTCCCCTGTCCCCTGTTCCATTCCCACGATGTCCCCTGTGCCCCACCAACCCCCCCGTTTGTCCCCCCAGGTTCTGAAGGATCTCCCGCGGGTCGAGGGGCGCCCGGGGGCGTCGCTGCCCCCCCTGGATTTCGAGGCGCTGGGCCGGGAGTTGGGGGCGCGGCACGGGGCCCCCCCCAGCCCCGAGGAGCTGCTCTCGGCCGCGCTCTACCCCAAGGTCTACGACGAGTTCCGCTCCTTCCGCAGCACCTTCGGGCCCGTGGCCTGCCTGGGCACCCGCCTCTTCCTCGAGGGGCCCACCATCGCCGAGGAGTTCGAGGTGGGCACTGGGAGGGACTGGGGGGGATTGAGAGGGACTGGGAGGGAGCGAGAGAGGATTGGGGGGCAATGAGAGGGACTGGGGGGGACTGGGAAGGGAGTGAGGGGCGCTCGGAGGTGATTGGGAGGGACTGGGAGGTACTGGGAGGGAGTGAGAGGCACTGGGAGGGACTGGGAGGGACTGGAGGGTACTGGGAGGGAGTGAGAGGGGACTGGGGGGTACTGGGAGGGAGTGAGAGGGGACTGGGGCGCAATGGGAGGGACTGGGAGAGGAGCTGGGAGCTGCTCACTCCTGGAGCTCCTTGCCCAGCTCTGGAGCCCCTTACACACCAGTTACGCAGCCTTTACACATTATCTACACCCACTTTGCTCGCAGGTGGAGCTGGTGCCCAGGAACAGCCTGCACATCCCTTACACACCAGTTACACGTTATTTACTCACACTTTACTCTCAGGTGGAGCTGGAGCGGGGTAAAACCCTGCGCATCAAGGCCCTTACACAGCAGTTACACAGCCCGGACACCCATACACACCAGTTACACCTGATTTACGCCCTTTACACCTGATTTACTCTGCGTTTACTCCCAGGTGGAGCTGGAGCGGGGTAAAACCCTGCACATCAAGGCCTTTACACCTGATTTACTCTGCGTTTACTCCCAGGTGGAGCTGGAGCGGGGTAAAACCCTGCACATCAAGGCGCTGGCGCTCGGCGACCTGAACGCGGCCGGGCAGCGCGAGGTTTTCTTCGAGCTCAACGGGCAGCTGAGATCCATCCTGGTGCGGGACACGCAGGCGCTCAAGGTGGGCCCAGGGGATTTGGGGGGATTTTGGGGGGATTTTGGGGCATTTTGAGGGGATTTGTGGCGGTTTGGGGGGGTTTTTGGGGGATTTTGGGAGTGCAGCTGAGATCCATCCTGGTGCGGGACACGCAGGTGCTCAAGGTGGGCTGGGGATTTGGGGGGATTTGGGGGATTTTGAGGGGATTTGTGGTGGTTTGGGGGGAATTCAGGGGGATTTGGGGGATTTTGGGGGGATTTGGAAGGATTTGGGAAGAATTCAGGGGGATATGGGGGAGAATTTTGGGGATTTGGGGGGTTTGGGAAGAATTTGGGGGGAATTCAGGGAGATTTGGAGGGATCTGGGAGGATTTAGTGGGGATTTGAGGGGATTTGGGAGGAATTTGGGGTGGTTTGGGGGGATCTTTGGGGGATCTGAAGAGATTTTGGGGGGCTCTGAGGGGATTTTGGGGGGGATCTGGATTTTTTTGGGGGGTCTGAGGGGAGCCAGGCGTGACTTTGTGGGGACTCCAGGAGGCTCTGCCCGGGGTGAGGAGCCCTGGGGTGACCTTGGGGTGACTCTGGGGACACCGAGGTGACCCCGGACCCCCCCCCCCCCGTTTCCCACCCCCCAGGAGATGCACGTGCACCCCAAGGCTGAGAAGGGGGCCAAGGGCCAGGTGGGGGCCCCCATGCCGGGGGAGGTGGTCGAGGTCCGGGTCAAGGAGGGGACAACGGTGGCCAAGGGGGACCCTCTGTGCGTGCTCAGCGCCATGAAAATGGAAACGGTGGTGACGGCGCCCGTGGGAGGCAAAGTCACCAAGGTCCACGTGCGCCCGGGGCTCAGCCTGGAGGGCGAGGACCTCATCGCCGTCATCGAGTAGAATTCGGGGGGTTCCCCCCCAAAAACCCCCCCCGAGTTACCCCAAAACTCCCCTGGAAGCGACCTCGCCAAAATGGGGCGTGGCCCCTTTAAGAGCCCCCTCCCCGCGGGTGGCGCCCCCTGGCGGGCGCCGGGCGCTACAACAAGGCCTTAATTTGGGGGGGGGCGTGTTTTAATTAAGGGGGGGCCACGTCTTAATTAAGAGGTGCCCCGTGAAGGGGGGGTCCCGCTTTGGGGGAACACCTCATTTTTTGAAAAGAGGGGGGGATAACCCTAATTGGGGGGGGGGGGGGCTCCCTTTTTTAGGGTGGTACGATCCATTTCAGGAGGGGGGGGGACGCACACACCCAATAATTGAGGTGCCCCCCCCCATTTTTTTGGGCATTTCACCCCAATTTTGGGGCTGAACCTTCTTGGGGAGGTGGAGAAGAGTTTGGGGAGAGGGGGCTCACCCCTTTTTTGGGGGAGGGGTTTAATTTCCCCCAGTTTTGTGCCCCCTCCCCCCTTTTGAGCCGCCCTCCCCCCCCTTTTTTTTTTTTTTGGGGGGCCCCTCCCCCCATCCCTGCCAAGCTGCCTTAGGGGGGATCTGGAGAATTTGGGGAGGGGGGGGAGGGGTCGGGTGGGTGTGACCGCCCCTCCCCCATCCCCCCCCACCCCCCCCCCCTGCTTTTGCCAAACGCCCCCGGGGGTGGGGGAGGGGAGGGGGCGGAGCCTGTGACCAAAGGGCGGGAATTGAACTGGACTTTGGGGGGGGAGGGGCGACCCCTCCCCCCCCCCCCCCGCGGAACTGGAGAGGGAGGGGCCGCCCCTCCCCCACCGCCCCCTCCCCCACCCCCGATTTTGGGGGGTTTCGGGCAATAAAAACTGGAACTGACGGCACCTGCGGTGTGGGGGAGGGGCTGCCGAGACCCCCACATCACCCTCCCCCAGGTGGGGGCGTGGCCTGAGCCAAAGAGGGCGTGGCCTCCGTCACGAGGGGCGTGGTCAGTGAGCACAGAGGGGTTTTTATTCCCAATGGGGACAAAGTGGGCGTGGCTTCTACTCAAAATGGGCGTGGCCTCAATCGGAAATCCCCCAGCTGACCCCCCCAAAAGGGGCGTGTCCTAAACCAATGGGCGTGACCAATGAGCACTTCTTTCCCCAACCCAAAACTGGGCGTGTCCCTGCCTGTGTGGGTGTGTCCCTTATCTAAATGGGCGTGTCCCTCCCTTAAATGGGCGTGTCCTCCCCTAACCTCAAAATGGGCGTATCCCTCCCCTAAATGGGCGTGTCCTCCCCTAACCTCAAAATGGGCGTATCCCTCCCCTAAATGGGCGTGTCCCTCCGTAATGGGGCGTGTCCCTCCCCTCACCTCAAAATGGGTGTGTCCTTTCCCAAAATGGGCGTGTCCCTCCCTAAATGGGCGTGTCCCTCCCCAACCGGGCATGGCCCCACCCCCTTTATGAGTCCCCTACAGGGGTGGGGCAGCACGGGGCGTGGCCGGGCATGGCCCCACCCCCTTTTCCGCATCCCACGGGGGGGTGGAGCCAGGCGGGGCGGGGCCCCTCCCCCTTTATCCATCCCCTAGGGGGGCGGGGCGGCGCGGGGCGGGGCCGGGCGCGGCGCGGGCGTGGCCGCGGCCTTGCGGGCCAGCTTGGCCAGCAGGGGGCTGTGGGGGTGGCGCTGCCGCAGGTGCGCCAGGTGCGCGTCCTGGCTGTCGGCGGTGCCGCCGCACTCCTCGCACACGTAGAGCTTGGCCCGGCGCTCCTTGTAGCCGTAGCGCTGCGCCACGCCGTGGATCTTGCGCAGGTGCGACTCCAGCGAGCAGCGCTGCGTGAAGGCCTTGTCACAGAGCGAGCACTTGTAGGGACGGACACCTGGACAGGTGGGGACAGAAGGACATGGACAGTGAATGGGTGACCGGGCATTGTCACAGAGCGAGCACTTGTAGGGACGGACACCTGGACAGGTGGGGACAGGGGGACATGGACAGTGAATGGGGGACAGGGCATTGTCACACAGAGAGCACCTGTAGGGACGGACACCTGGACAGGTGGGGACAGAAGGACATGGACAGTGAATGGGGGACCGGGCATTGTCACACAGCACTTGTAGGGACGGACACCTGGACATGGGACAGAGGGACAGGGCATTGTCACAGAGCGAGCACTTGTAGGGACGGACACCTGGACAGGTGGGGACAGAAGGACATGGACAGTGAATGGGGGACCGGGCATTGTCACACAGCACTTGTAGGGACGGACACCTGGACATGGGACAGAGGGACAGGGCATTGTCACAGAGCGAGCACTTGTAGGGACGGACACCTGGACAGGTGGGGACAGGGGGACAGGGCATTGTCACAGAGCGAGCACTTGTAGGGACGGACACCTGGACAGGTGGGGACAGAGGGACATGGACAGTGAATGGGTGACCGGGCATTGTCACAGAGCGAGCACTTGTAGGGACGGACACCTGGACAGGTGGGGACAGAGGGACAGGGCATTGTCACAGAGCACTTGTAGGGACGGACACCTGGACAGGTGGGGACAGAAGGACAGGGCATTGTCACACAGCACTTTTAGGGACGGACACCTGGACAGGTGGGGACAGGGGGACATGGACAGTGAATGGGGGACCGGGCATTGTCACAGAACGAGCACTTGTAGGGACGGACACCTGGACACGGGACAGGGGAGTGAGAGGAGGCTGGGGCCGGACTGGTTGCTGTCACTGTCCCTGTCCCCACCCCAATCCCTCCCCAGTCCTGTTCCCACCCATCCCATCCCGCTCTCACCGGTGTGGGTGCGCACGTGGCGCTTGAGGTCGAAGGCGTCGTTGAACCTTTCCCCACTCCAATCCCATTCCCATTCCCGTCCCAGTACCATCCCAATCCCATCCCAATCCCATCCCAATCCCATCCCAATCCCATCCCAATCCCATCCCAATCCCATCCCAATCCCATCCCATCCCCACTCTCACCGGTGTGGGTGCGCACGTGGCGCTTGAGGTCGAAGGTGCCATTGAACCTTTCCCCATCCCAATCCCATCCCAATCCCATCCCATTCCCGTTCCCATTCCCATCCCATCCCGCTCTCACCGGTGTGGGTGCGCACGTGGCGCTTGAGGTCGAAGGTGTCGTTGAAGCCCTTCCCGCAGTAGGGGCAGCGGTGCCGCTTGACCTCGCTGTGGCACTTGAGGTGCCGGTTCAGCATCCGCTGGAACCCGAAGCTCTTGTGGCACACGGGGCACGAGAAGAGCTCGGAGCCCCCCGGGACCCCCCCGGCCACCGGGACCCCCACGGGGACCCCCCCGGCCAGGGGCAGCCCCGGGGGGAGGGGGGCGCCCAAAGGGCCGGATGGGACCTGCAGAGAGAGGGGAGGAAGGGGTTAAATGGGGGGGGCTCCCCCCTTGGGACCCCCCGGTTATGGGGAGAGCCCCCCCCAGTTTTGGGGACCCGCCCCCAGCCGTGGGGGACAGCGCCCCTTGGGAACCTCTGGTTTTGGGGACCCCCAGCCCACCTTGGTGACCCCCCTGGCTTTTGGGGACCCCTCCCAAATTGGGGCCCCCCAGTTTTGGAGACCTCCCCGCCATCAGGAATCCCCATCACAGAGACCCCCCCATTCCCAGGGACCTCCCACCTTGGGCACCCCCAATTTTGGGGGACCCCCCCCAGTTGGGGCACCCCTAATTCTGGGGACCCCCCCCAGTTTGGGCACCCCTAATTCTGGGGACCCCCCCCCCCAGTTTGGGCACCCCCAATTCTGGGGACCTCCGTGCTCATGGGGACCCCCCCATTTTGGAGACCCCCAGTCTCAGCCCCTTCCCTCCCCAATTTCAGCCCCCCCATTTCACTTTTCACCCCCCATCCCTCCAGCCCCCCCCCCAAATTTGGGGTCCCCCCCTTACCTTTCCCTTGGGGTGCAGGAAGGGGCCGGGGGGGGCGCGGGGGGGCAGCGTCATGTCCAGGGGGGACACGGGGGACGCGGGGGCCTCCCCCACGGCCGGCTCGGGGTCCCTGCGCAGGGGGCAGCCCCCCAAACAGACTGGGGGGGGTGGCACGGCTTTAGGGGGGGGTCCTGCACCCCCAAACCCCCTCCCCAAAACGGGATCCCTCCAAAAAACCCCCACAAAATTCACCCCAAAAATATCGGGAACCCCAAACCGGACCCCACCCCCCCTCCCCAAAACGGGATCCCTCCAAAAAACCCCCCAAAATTCACCCCAAATTTGACCTCCCCCCTCCCCAAATCGGACCCCACACTGGGGACCCCCCAAACGTGCCCCCCCCCCGCCCCCCCCATGGCAGGAGGAGGATTTGGGGGGGCCCCTCCCCCGCTCCTCTCCCCCGCCCTTTTGGGGTTCCCCGGACCGGTCGGACGGCTCCGGCCGCGACACCCCAAATTACCGCCCGAATTACGCCCCAAATTAGGGGTTTCCGGCGGGTGGCGCCCGCGTGGGCCCCGGGGGGGGGACGCCACCCCCGCCCCCCCCGGGGGGACACGGGCGACACCCAAAAATCCCCTCCCCCACCCAAGCCAGCAGCCCAAACCCCCCTAAAATCACCCCAAAATCCTCCCCCAACCCGGGTGTCCAAACCCCCACCCCAAAAAGGGTCCAAGGGGTCCGGGCACCCCAAAGTCCTCCCCAAACCCCCCCTGTCCCAGAGTTTGGGTGGGATTTGGGGGCTGAACCCCAATTCTGTCACTAAGGGGACATCCCTGGAGGGGAAGGACGTCACCCCAAAACCTCCAAAATCTGAAACTCCTGGATCCCCAAAATCCCGGAATTCTTTAGCCCTTCCACACACCTCCAAAACACCCAGGACTCCCCAAATTCCTGGGACCCCCCGAGTTCCTGGGACCCCCCAAACCCTGAGGCTTCTCCCCCAAATTCCGGGGTCCCTCCAAACACCCGGAACCCCCAAATTCCTGACACAGCCCCCCAGACTTCAGGGTCCCCCCAGCGCCTGAACCCCAAAGAACACCTGGGTCCCCCCCAAATTCCTGAGCCCCCCTAAATCCCTGAATCCCCCCAGATCCCATCTCCCCATGGATCCCGGTGCCCCCAGATCCCCGGGCCCCCCCAGATCCCATTTCCCGATGGATCCCAGCCCCCCCAGATGCCCCGCCATACTGGGCACGTAGATCTCGGCCCGCTGCTCGTCCGGGAGCTCGCTCCAGTTGCGCTTGGCCGTGGCCACCACCGGCTTCTTCACCAGGAACGCGCGCGGCATGGCCGGAGACGATGGATCCCTGATCCCGATGGATCCCGATAGATCCCGATGGATCCTGATTGATCCCGATGGATCCTGATGGATCCTGATTGATCCCAATGGATCACAATGGATTCTGATCAAACCCGATGGATCCTGATTGATCCTGATGGATCCTGGTGGATCCCTGACCCTGGCCGATGGATTTCAATAGATCCCAATGGATTCTGATGGATCCCCTGATCCCACTGGATCCTGATCCCGATGGATCCCCCGCAGGATCCTCAGTCAGGTTCGATGCTGGGTCCCCGTTGCGTTTGATCCCAGATCCGGAGCGTTTGGTCAATACCCACAGCCGGCCCCAAATCCTTGGGCAGTTTTGGTGCCGGATCCCAAATATTTGGTCACAATCAGCACCAAACCCCTGATCTTTGGTGGATTTTGATGCCAGATCCCGAGGGTTTGGTTGATTTCAGCTCCTGGTCGGGTTTGGTGCTGGATTCCCAATCCCGGTGCTGGATCCCGGATTTGGGCTCAGATCCCGGGGATTGGGGCAGTTCTGGTGCCTGATCCCGGTCTGGCGTCGCTGCGATCCGCTGTCACCGCTGTCACCGCTGTCACCGCTGTCCCCACCCGCTGTCCCCACCCGCTGTCCCCACCCGCTGTCCCCCGCCCCGAGCCCCGCGCTGCCCCCTCAGCACCGGGGCTGCCTGCGCTGTCCCGGGGCTGTCCCGGTTGTGCCGTCCTGGTGCCGGTCCCGCCTCTGTTATCCCGGTCCCGCCTCTGTTATCCCGGTCCTGGCTCTGTTATCCCAGTCCCGCCTCTGTTATCCCGGTCCTGGCTCTGTTATCCCAGTCCCGGCTCTGTTATCCCGGTCCTGGCTCTGTTATCCCGGTCCCGGCTCTGTTATCCCGGTCCCGGCTCTGTTATCCCGGTCCCGCCTCTGTTATCCCGGTCCCGGCTCTGTTATCCCGGTCCCGGCTCTGTTATCCCAGTCCCGGCTCTGTTATCCCGGTCCCGGCTCTGTTATCCCAGTCCTGGCTCTGTTATCCCGGTCCTGGCTCTGTTATCCCAGTCCTGGCTCTGTTATCCTGACTGTCCCGGTGTTGTCCCGGCTCTGTTATCCCGGTTGTGCTGTCCCGGTCCCGGCGGTGCTGTCCCGGTCCTGTCCCGCTGCCGTCCCAGCCGTTCCGTGCCGTTCTGTTCCGTTCCGTGCCGTGCGGTGCCGGTGCCGGCGGTGCCGCCCCGCCGCGCGTCCCCCGTCCCGCCCCGCGCTGCTGTCCCGGACCGGTTCCGCCGGTCGGGCCGGGCCGCGCCGCAGCCGGAGCCGGTCGGGCGGGCGCCGCTTGGGAAATAACGGGGGAGCCCCCGCCCCGGCCCGGGGACAGCGGGGACATCAGGGGACAGCACCGGGGGGCATTGGGGGACAGCACCGGGGACATCGGGGGACACTGGGACATGGGGACATCGCAGGACACGGGAGGGCATTTGGGGACATTGGGACACGGGGACATGGGGACATCGGGGGCGCCTGGGGACATCAGGGACACGGGTGGGCATTTGGGGACATGAGGACTTCGGGGACATGGGGACAGAGGGACAGGGGGACATTGTCCTGAGGGACGTGGGGACATCGGGGACATTGGGGATGGGGACACGAACACTTTGAGGACACGGGGACAGAGGGACGCCAGCACCGGGGTGTCAGAGGTCACCGGGGGGGTCACCTGCACACCCGTGTCACCATGGGGGGGGGGGGGTGTCAGGCTGTCCCCGGGGGGGAGGGGGGGGGGGGGGGTCACCTGCCCCTCCCCCCTCGGTCCGGTCCGTGCGGGCGGGGCGGGGCCCGGGGGGGGCGGGGCCGGGAGCGCGGCCGGTCCGACCGGAGCGGGGGGGGGGGTCACGGGGACAGGGGGAGACACGGGGACATGGGGGGGACATTGGGGACACGGGGACGACACGGGGGGCAGTGGGGACATGGGGGGAGGGGACACCGGGAGGGCTCTGTGGGTCCATAGGAGCCCCCCAAGCCGCCTGTGGGTAAACCCGCCCCAATGACGTCACTCTACATGATGATATGACGTAACACACGCCGGCTGTGACATCACCGGGAGGGGCAGAAACCTTGGGGGGGGGAGGGGAGCGCTGTGACGTCACAACCTCCCCTCCGGCGCTTCCCGCGAGCGTTCCGAGGGGCGTGTGACGTCACGGAGGACGGGCTGTGACGTCACGTTGCTCCCGGCAGCTTCCGCGGCCATGGCGGGGGGAGTGACGTCACGTGGAGGGGGGCCGGGTTGCGGTGACGTCACGTTGCTCCCGGCAGCCCCCGCGGCCATGGCGGGGGGTGGTCCCTGGGCCCGGCTCGCGGCCGCGCTCGCGCCCCCCGCGCCCCCCGCCCTGCGCCGGCCCCGCCCCTCTTTACGTCATCAGGTGTGCGACGGGAGAGAGGGGCGGGGCCGGGACTGGGGGGGCCTGGGGTCTCCTGGGGGGCGTTTGGGGTCCCTGGGTGTGATTTGGGGTCACTTGAGGGGAATTTGGGGTCACCCGGGGGATGTTGAGGTCACTTGGGTGTATTTGGGTTCACCTGAGGGGGATTTGGGGTCCCTTGAGAGGAATTTGGGGTCCTTGAGGAGATTCGGGGTCCCTGGGTGTGACTTGGGGTTCCTCGAGGAGAATTTGGGATATTTGGGTGTGATTTGGGGTCCCTTGAGGGGAATTTGTGTTGCCTGGGGATGATTCGGGGTCCCTGGGGATGATTTTTGGTTCCTCAAGGGGAATTTGGGGTCCCTTCAGGAGAAGTCTTTGGTCCCTGCTGGAGCCATTCGGGGTCCCGTGATGCGGGGGGGGTCCCGTCCCTCCGGGGGTCTCAGCGCCCCCTCCCCAATCCCCAATTTCAGACGGAGCTGCTGCTGCTGCTGCTCGATTCCCCGCCGTGCCCGGATGGTTCCGCGGGGGGCGATGATTGGAGCTCCGACGGTTCCGGTCCCGACGGTTCCGGTCCCGACGGCTCCGGTTCGGGTCCCGGGGGGGCTCTGCTGGCGCTGCTGGCCGAGCCGTCCCCGGGCCCCCCCCGCTCGCTGCTGCTCGTGGCCGCTCTCTCGGTGCTCGCGGCCCGCGGGGACCGCTCGGGGCTGGCGGCGCTGGCGGCGCTGCTGCAGCGCCCGGGGGGCGCGGGGGGGGCCCCGGCGGCGGCCGCCGAGTGCCTGCGGGAGCTGCGCCGCATCGGGGCCGTGCCCGGGACCCCCCTCGGGACCCCCCTCGAGACCCCCCTCGAGACCCCCCCAGGGACCATCGGGACCCCCGGGACCCCCGGCCGGGGCTGCCCCGCGCTGCAGCCGCTGCTGCTGCTGAGGGCGGAGGGGGCGGGAGGTGAGTGGGGGACACCAGTATGGACTGGGAGGGTCCCAGTGTGTCCCAGTATGGACTGGGAAGGTCCCAGTATGGACTGGGAGGGTCCCAGTGTGTCCCAGTATGGACTGGGAGGATCCCAGTAGGGACTGGGAGGGTCCCGGTGTGTCCCAGTATGGACTGGGAGGGTCCCAGTGGGTCCCAGTAAAGATTGGGAGGATCCTGGTCGGTCCCAGTAAAGGTTGGGAAGGTCCCAGTAAGGACTGAGAGTAATCCCAGTAAGGGTTGGGGGGTTCCCAGTATGGACCGGGAAGGTCCCAGTGGGTCCCAGTATGGACTGGGGGGAGACCAGTAAGGGATGGCGGGCGGGTGGGGGATCCCAGTGTGTCCCAGTAAGGGTTGGGAGGGTCCCAGTGGGCCCCAGTAAGGACTGGGAAGGTCCCAGTGGATCCTGGGGAATCCCGCAGGTAACTGGGCAGATCCCAGTAAATCCCAGTACATCCCAGTCTGGTGCTGGGACTGTCCCTGGGGGGGGGTTGGGGGATCCCTCGACCCCCCCCCGAACCCTGATCCCTTCCCCCCCCCCCCAGATCCAGCGGATCCCTGGGGAGAGGCGGGGCTGGATCCCGGTGAGTCCAGAGACCCCAAAAATCCCTGGAACTCCCCCCAAATCCCAGCGATCCCCCCCCCAAATCCCAACCACCCCGGGACCCCCAAATCCCGGAGCCCCCCCCAGTTCAAGACCCCCAAACCCCAGAGATCCCCAAGATTCGCCCCCTTTGAGACCCCCCCCATTTCAAACCCCCCCCCCAACCCAACCCCTCCATTTCTGACGCCCCCTCCCCCCCTCCAGGCTCTGCCTTCGGCCTCGCCCCCCCCGCCCGGGCCCAGCTCCTTCATCTCCCTCATTTCGGTGCCCGGGGGGGCGTCCCGGGAGCGCCCCCGGTTTTGGCCTCAGCGGACCCGGCCCCGGTGCAGGCGGCGCTGCTGGGGGGGGCTCTCGGCGCGGGGGGGGCGCCGCGATTGGCGGCGCTGGCGCTGCACCCCGCCCTGCCCCCCCCCCTGCGCCTCTTCTTCCTCCTCTGCCTCCTCCACGGGGGGGGCGGGGACCCCCAGAATCCGCCCCGCCCCCCCCCGGAGCTGCCCCCCCATTTGGCGGCCGCGCTGTTCCCGGGGGGGGGCGGCGGCGCCGGGGACCCCCCCGAGCTGTTCCTGCCCCGTTTCGAGGCGGCCGCGGCGCTTTGCGCCCCCCCCCAAATCCCGGGGGGGGCTGCGAGACCCCCGACCCCCGACCCCCCCCAAATAATCGCGGGGGGGCGCGAGTGGCTCTGGGGGCTGGTGGAGTTTTTGGGGGGGGGGTCCCCCCGATGTGTTCTGCCGGGCCGTTCTCGCCTATTGCCGCCGATTCGGGGGGGTCCCGGGGCGGGAGTTGGGGGTCGCGGCTCAGAAATTATTGGGGGGGGGTCACCCCGCGGCCCCCCCGCACCTGCTGGAGCTCGCCAAGGTTTTGGGGGGGTCCCTGGGGGGGGCTGTGATGGCGCAGGTGCTGCGGGCCCGCCCGCCCCCCCCCGGCTCCCCCCAGCTCCGGGCGGTGCTGAAGGTGCTGCGGGACCCCCCCGGGACCCCCCCCCAAATGCTGCCCCAGCTCCGGGGGTACCTGCGGAGGGCGCTGGCGGCCGGGGGGGGCGGCTGGGGGGGGGCTCAGGGGGTCCTGAGCGCCGCCGCCCCCCTCCTGCCCCGCGGGGGGGTCCCGCTGTGCCCCCCCCCGCCCCGGGACCCCCCCTCATTTTGGGGAGGGGGCGACCCCGACCTGTGGGATCGCTGCCGCCTGCAGGGGGCGCTGGCGGCCGCGCTGGGCCCCCCCAAATTGGCCGCGGTTTTGGGGCCCCCTCCGCGCTGCGCTCCCGCCCCCCCTCCCCAAAACGGCTCCGGGGGGGGGTCCGGGGGGGGCGCCCCCCCCTCGCTGCTGCCCGCGCCCCCCCCGCTCCGCCTCCGCTGCCTCCCCGGGCCCCCCCCCCCGTTCTGCGCCCCCCCCGGAGCCCCCCAGGACCCCGAGGGTTGGGGGGGGGCGCTGCTGGCGGGGGGGGGGCGGCCCGTGCCCCTCCCCCTGCGGCTGCGCCTGGAGCCTCTGGGGGGGCCCCAAACCGAGGGGACCCCTCCCCAAACTGGGGACCCCGGGACCCCTCCCCAAATTGGGGCCCCGCCCCCCCCCGTGCTGGCGCTGCAGGTGCTGCTGGGGGGGGGCGGAGCCTGGGCCGAGGGGGCTCTGGCGGCGCTGGGGGGGGGTCGCGGGGGGGTTGGGGGCGGGGCCGAGCTGACCCTGACCCTGCGCCCCCCCCGGGACCTGCCCCCCTCGCTCGAGGCCGCCGCCATTTTCAGCCCGGGGGGGGGAACCCCTCAAAAAGGGGGAGGGGGCTCGTTCCTGGCGCCTCTCCCCCCGCTGGAGCTGCCCTTGGGGGTCCGGCTCCGCCCCCTCGCCTTCCCCCCGCCCTGGGACCCCCCCCGGGCTCGTGGCGCCTTCGAGGCGCTCTGGGGGGCGCTGGGGGGGGGGCCCGAGACCCTCCTGGTGCTGGGGGGGGGCGCGGCCGCCCCTCCCCCCGCACTCACCCCCCTGTTGGTGCCCTCGGGGGGGGGAGGGGCGGAGGGGGGAGGGGGATGGGCGCTGGCGGCCGCCGCCCCCCCCCGGGGGGTGGTCCTGGCGCGGGGGGGGCCGGGGGGGGAGGGGCGGGTGCGGGGGCAGCGCTGGGGGGGGGTCCTGCTTCTCGCGCGGCTGCTGCGGGGGGAGGGCGGGGCCTGAGCTGTCGTGACATAGCGGGGGGGGGGAGGACCTGTCAGGACATGGCAGCCCCAGCCTCTGTTTGTGACCCCCCCCCCCCAAAAAAAACTTGGAAAGTGTAAAATCTGTGTCCGGCTCTGTGAGGGGGGGTCCCTGGGGGTCTCTCTGTGGGGCTGGGGGTGTCCCTCGAGGTCTTGGGGGGGGGGGGGTCCCAGTACACGGGGAGGGGCTTAAAAGCCCCCCCCGACCCCTAACCACATCTCCCATCATTCCTTGCACTTCCCACTTCCGCCATCTTTCCTCCCCATGGGCGCCGCCATCTTTATTCCCTCCAAAATGGCGTCTCCCGCCCCTTCCGGCGCGCTCTGACGTCACTTCCTCCTAATTCCCCTCCCATCTAAAATGGCGGCTCCGGTTCGGGTCCGGGTTCCTGCCGGGGCTTCCCCGGAGCCGCTCCCGGTCCAGCTCCTGCCTTGCCGGGTCCAGCACGACGGACCCGCCCCTGTGGCCGCGTTCCTGAGGGCGCGGCCCGGCCCGGGCGGCGGTGAGGGCCGCGAGGGGATCCTGAGGGGACCCTGAACTGGGGGGGTGGGATTGGGCTTGAAGGGGTCGGGCGGGGGGCTCTGGGAATGGGGTGGGGGCCGGTTTGGGGGTCTGGGTCGGGTTTTTGAGGGTCCCACGGAGGTTCTGCGGGGGTGTTTGGGGGTCCCAAGGACGTTTGGGGGTCCCGGGGAGGTTCTGGGGGTGTTTTTGGGGTCCCCTCCCAGATCTCTGGGCCTCGTTCCGGGGGCGCCGTTTGGGGAGTCCCAGGCAGGTGTTGGGGATCAGGGGGAGGTTTTTGGGGATCCCAGGGAGGTTTTGGGGGTCCCTCCGCCCCTCACTCTGTCCCCCCGCCCCCCCAGATCTCTGGGCCTCGTTCCGGGGGCGCCGTTTGGGGGGTCGGGAGCTGCCGCTGCCCCCCGGCTACACGGGGGTGGTGCTGAGGGGGGGGGAGCCCGGAGAGCCCCCCCTGGGCGACCCCCAGGTGAGGAAGAGACCCCCAAAATTCATCCTTGGGGCAGAGACCCCTCCCCACCCCAGACCCCCTCCATGGGGCTCAGACCCCCCCCCCCCCTTTTCCCCTCCCGGGGGTCTCAGCCCCTCCTGGGGGTCTCAGCCCCCCAATTTCCCCTCTTGGGGGGTCTCAGCCCCATGTCCCCCTGCCCTTTGCCCCCCAGGCCGGGTCGGTGACAGTGACGGGGACGTTCGGGGCCATCACGGACTGGGGGGGTGACACCGTCCCCCCCCCCGGGCGGGGCCTGGCCCGGGCCCTGCAGTGGGGACCCCTGGCCCAGGCCGTGAGTCTGGGGGGGCACTTGGGGGCACATTTTGGGGGGGTTGGGGGTGCATTTGGGGGACTGGGATCACATTTGGGGGAGCTGGGGACACAATTTGGGGGCTTGGGGTCGTATTTGGGGGGGTCGGAGGGTTCTGGGGTCACATTTGGGGGGGTTGGGGCCATGACTGGGGGGGTCTGGGGTCACCTTTGGGGGATCCAGGGTCTCATTTTGGGGGCTTGGGGTGTCATTTGGGGATTTAGGGTCACATTTGGGGGGGTTTGGAGTCACCTTTGGGGGCTCTGAGATCACATCTGGGGGTCCAGGGTCACCTTTGGGGTTTGGGGTCACATTTGGGGGGGCTGGGGTCACATTTGGGGGTTCAGGGTCACTTTTGGGGGGTCTGGGGTCACATTTTGGGTCTAGGGGCACATTTGGGGGGTCTGGGGTCACATTTGGGGGTCCCTGGCCCCCCCTGACTGTGCCCCTCCCCCAGCTCCACGCCCCTGTGACTGCGGACAGCGAGGAGGAGGCGGAACCATGACAGGCCACGCCCAGAGGGGGTGGAGCTTGTGCAAGCCACACCTTTCCATGACATCAATGGATCAACTGCAGCCATGCCCACCTCATTAACATAGCTGGTCACACCCAGTGGGTGGGGCTTGTTTAACTCAGAGTGCCTGGAGCCCCTCCCAGTGTGGGTGGAGCCTGTGGAAGCTCCACCTACTTTATTTAAAAGACCAAATATGTTCATAGGAGGCTCCACCCACAAATGTTGCCTCCCCCACTGTGGGTGGAGCCTCCCAAAGCCACACCCACACTCGATGCCATGTCCACAGTGGGAGGAGCATTCCAAAGCCACTCCCACAGTGGGCGTGGCCTGATCAACCACCACCCCTTT
>NW_023416576.1:81624-189763 GCF_012460135.2 Molothrus ater | reverse complement strand
CCCCAAGTTGCCCCAGGAGTTAACCAGGAGTGGACTGTGAGATGACCCCGAGGTGACCTCACCCTGGTGGCCCTGAGGTGACCCCTGCTGACCCCTGGTGCCCTCAGGTGACGCCCACGTCGAAGGTGGTGGGGGACCTGGCGCAGTTCATGGTGCAGAACGGGCTCTCCCGCGAGGAGGTGGAGGCGCGGGCGGACGAGCTCTCCTTCCCCCTGAGCGTGGTGGAATTCCTGCAGGGACACATCGGGGTCCCCCCGGGCGGCTTCCCCGAGCCCTTCCGCTCCAAGGTGGGGCCTGATGGGCGCTGCTGGGACGGACTGGGAGCGACTGGGACGGACTGGGAGGGACTGGGATGGACTGGGAGGGACTGGGAGGTACTGGAGGCTGTTGCCATGGCATCGGGATGCTGCGGTCCCTGCTGCCACCTCCATCACTGGTTGCCATGGCACCCACCCCATTGCCATGGCACCCACCCCATTGCCATGACCCCACCCCACTGCCTTGTCCCCCACCCCCCCCACCCCATTGCCATCTCCCCTGTCCCCTGTCCCTGTCCCATTCCCATGGTGTCCCCTGTCCCATGTCCCCATTGCCCCACCAACCCCCCCGTTTGTCCCCCCAGGTTCTGAAGGATCTCCCGTGGGTCGAGGGGCACCCGGGGGCTTCGCTGTCCCCTGTCCCATGCCCCCCACCCCCCATTTGTTTTTTGTCCCCCCAGGTTCTGAAGGATCTCCTGTCCCGTGTCCCCTGTGCCCTGTTCCATTCCCATGATGTCCCCTGTCCCTTGTGCCCTGTGCCCCACCAAGCCCCGTTTGTCCCCCCAGGTTCTGAAGGATCTCCTGTCCTGTGTCCCCTGTCCCATTGCCATGTCCCCTGTCCCCTGTCCCCTGTGCCCCACCAACCCCCCCGTTTGTCCCCCCCCAGGTTCTGAAGGATCTCCCGCGGGTCGAGGGGCGCCCGGGGGCGTCGCTGCCCCCCCTGGATTTCGAGGCGCTGGGCCGGGAGTTGGGGGCGCGGCACGGGGCCCCCCCCAGCCCCGAGGAGCTGCTCTCGGCCGCGCTCTACCCCAAGGTCTACGACGAGTTCCGCTCCTTCCGCAGCACCTTCGGGCCCGTGGCCTGCCTGGGCACCCGCCTCTTCCTCGAGGGGCCCACCATCGCCGAGGAGTTCGAGGTGGGCACTGGGAGGGACTGGGGGGGATTGAGAGGGACTGGGAGGGAGTGAGAGAGGATTGGGGGGCAATGGGAGGGACTGGGGGGGACTGGGAAGGGAGTGAGGGGCGCTCGGAGGAGATTGGGAGGGACTGGGAGGTACTGGGAGGGATTGGAGGGTACTGGGAGGGAGTGAGAGGGGACTGGGGGGCACTGGGAGGGACTGGGAGAGGAGCTGGGAGCTGCTCACTCCTGGAGCTCCTTGCCCAGCTCTGGAGCCCCTTACACACCGGTTACTCAGCCTTTACACGTTATCTACACCCACTTTGCTCGCAGGTGGAGCTGGTGCCCAGGAACAGCCTGCACATCCCTTACACACCAGTTACACGTTATTTACTCACACTTTACTCTCAGGTGGAGCTGGAGCGGGGTAAAACCCTGCGCATCAAGGCCCTTACACAGCAGTTACACAGCCCGGACACCCACACACACCAGTTACACCTGATTTACACCCTTTACACCTGATTTACTCTGAGTTTACTCCCAGGTGGAGCTGGAGCGGGGTAAAACCCTGCACATCAAGGCCCTTACACCTGATTTACTCTGCGTTTACTCCCAGGTGGAGCTGGAGCGGGGTAAAACCCTGCACATCAAGGCGCTGGCGCTCGGCGACCTGAACGCGGCCGGGCAGCGCGAGGTTTTCTTCGAGCTCAACGGGCAGCTGAGATCCATCCTGGTGCGGGACACGCAGGCGCTCAAGGTGGGCCCGGGGGATTTGGGGGGGGTTGGGGGGATTTTGGGGGGATTTTGGGGCATTTTGAGGGATTTGTGGTGGTTTGGGGGGGTTTTTGGGGGATTTTGGGAGTGCAGCTGAGATGCATCCTGGTGCGGGACACGCAGGTGCTCAAGGTGGGCCCGGGGGATTTGGGGGGATTTGAGGGGATTTTGAGGGGATTTGTGGTGGTTTGGGGGGAATTCAGGGGGATTTTGGGGGGATTTGGAAGGATTTGGGAAGAATTCAGGGGGATATGGGGGAGAATTTGGGGGATTTGGGGGGTTTGGGAAGAATTTTGGGGGAATTCAGGGAGATTTGGGGGATCTGGGAGGATTTAGTGGGGATTTGAGGGGATTTGGGAGGAATTTGGGGTGGTTTGGGGGGAATCTTTGGGGGATCTGAAGAGATTTTGGGGGGCTCTGAGGGGATTTTGGGGGGGATCTGGATTTTTTTGGGGGGGTCTGAGGGGAGCCAGGGGTGACTTTGTGGGGACTCCAGGAGGCTCTGCCCGGGGTGAGGAGCCCTGGGGTGACCTTGGGGTGACTCTGGGGACACCGAGGTGACCCCGGACCCCCCCCCCCCCCCCGTTTCCCACCCCCCAGGAGATGCACGTGCACCCCAAGGCTGAGAAGGGGGCCAAGGGCCAGGTGGGGGCCCCCATGCCGGGGGAGGTGGTCGAGGTCCGGGTCAAGGAGGGGACAACGGTGGCCAAGGGGGACCCTCTGTGCGTGCTCAGCGCCATGAAAATGGAAACGGTGGTGACGGCGCCCGTGGGAGGCAAAGTCACCAAGGTCCACGTGCGCCCCGGGCTCAGCCTGGAGGGCGAGGACCTCATCGCCGTCATCGAGTAGAATTCGGGGGGTTCCCCCCCAAAAACCACCCCCGAGTTACCCCAAAACTCCCCTGGAAGCGACCTCGCCAAAATGGGGCGTGGCCCCTTTAAGAGCCCCCTCCCCGCGGGTGGCGCCCCCTGGCGGGCGCCGGGCGCTACAACAAGGCCTTAATTGGGGGGGGCGTGTTTTAATTAAGGGGGGGCCACGTCTTAATTAAGAGGTGCCCCGTGAAGGGGGGGTCCCGCTTTGGGGGAACACCTCATTTTTGGGAGGGGGGGGATAACCCTAATTTGGGGGGGGGGCTCCCTTTTTTAGGGTGGTACGATCCATTTCAGGAGGGGGGGGGGACGCACACACCCAATAATTGAGGTGCCCCCCCCATTTTTTTTGGGCATTTCACCCCAATTTTGGGGCTGAACCTTCTTGGGGAGGTGGAGAAGAGTTTTGGGAGAGGGGGCTCACCCCTTTTTTGGGGGAGGGGTTTAATTTCCCCCAATTTTGTGCCCCCCCCCCATTTTGAGCCGCCCTCCCCCCCCCTTTTTTTTTTTTTTTGGGGCCCCTCCCCCCATCCCTGCCAAGCTGCCTTAGGGGGGATCTGGAGAATTTGGGGAGGGGGGGGAGGGGTCGGGTGGGTGTGACCGCCCCTCCCCCATCCCCCCCCACCCCCCCCTCTGCTTTTGCCAAACGCCCCCGGGGGTGGGGGAGGGGAGGGGGCGGAGCCTGTGACCAAAGGGCGGGAATTGAACTGGACTTTGGGGGGGGAGGGGCGACCCCTCCCCCCCCCCCCCGCGGAACTGGAGAGGGAGGGGCCGCCCCTCCCCCACCGCCCCCTCCCCCACCCCCGATTTTGGGGGGTTTCGGGCAATAAAAACTGGAACTGACGGCACCTGCGGTGTGGGGGAGGGGCTGCCGAGACCCCCACATCACCCTCCCCCAGGTGGGGGCGTGGTCTGAGCCAAAGAGGGCGTGGCCTCCGTCACGAGGGGCGTGGTCAGTGAGCACAGAGGGGTTTTTATTCCCAATGGGGACAAAGTGGGCGTGGCTTCTACTCCAAATGGGCGTGGCCTCAATCGGAAATCCCCCAGCTGACCCCCCCAAAAGGGGCGTGTCCTAAACCAATGGGCGTGACCAATGAGCACTTCTTTCCCCAACCCAAAACTGGGCGTGTCCCTGCCTGTGTGGGTGTGTCCCTTATCTAAATGGGCGTGTCCCAGCTGGGCGTGTCCTTCCCCTAACCTCAAAATGGGCGTGTCCCTCCCCTAAATGGGCGTGTCCTCCCCTAACCTCTAAATGGGCGTATCCCTCCCCTAAATGGGCGTGTCCCTCCGTAATGGGGCGTGTCCCTCCCCTAACCTCAAAATGGGTGTGTCCTTTCCCAAAATGGGCGTGTCCCTCCCTAAATGGGCGTGTCCCTCCCCAACCGGGTGTGGCCCCACCCCCTTTATGAGTCCCCTACAGGGGTGGGGCAGCACGGGGCGTGGCCGGGCATGGCCCCACCCCCTTTTCCGCATCCCACGGGGGGTGGAGCCACGCGGGGCGGGGCCCCGCCCCCTTTATCCATCCCCTAGGGGGGCGGGGCGGCGCGGGGCGGGGCCGGGCGCGGCGCGGGCGTGGCCGCGGCCTTGCGGGCCAGCTTGGCCAGCAGGGGGCTGTGGGGGTGGCGCTGCCGCAGGTGCGCCAGGTGCGCGTCCTGGCTGTCGGCGGTGCCGCCGCACTCCTCGCACACGTAGAGCTTGGCCCGGCGCTCCTTGTAGCCGTAGCGCTGCGCCACGCCGTGGATCTTGCGCAGGTGCGACTCCAGCGAGCAGCGCTGCGTGAAGGCCTTGTCACAGAGCGAGCACTTGTAGGGACGGACACCTGGACAGGTGGGGACAGAGGGACATGGACAGTGAATGGGTGACCGGGCATTGTCACAGAGCGAGCACTTGTAGGGACGGACACCTGGGCAGGTGGGGACAGAGGGACAGGGCATTGTCACAGAGTGAGCACTTGTAGGGACGGACACCTGGACAGGTGGGGACAGGGGGACATGGACAGTGAATGGGTGACCGGGCATTGTCACAGAGCGAGCACTTGTAGGGACGGACACCTGGACACGGGACAGAGGGACATGGACAGTGAATGGGTGACCGGGCATTGTCACAGAGCGAGCACCTGTAGGGACGGACACCTGGACAGGTGGGGACAGGGGGACATGGACAGTGAATGGGTGACCGGGCATTGTCACAGAGCGAGCACTTGTAGGGACGGACACCTGGACAGGTGGGGACAGAGGGACAGGGCATTGTCACAGAGCGAGCACTTGTAGGGACGGACACCTGGACAGGTGGGGACAGGGGGACATGGACAGTGAATGGGTGACCGGGCATTGTCACAGAGCGAGCACCTGTAGGGACGGACACCTGGACACGGGACAGGGGAGTGAGAGGAGGCTGGGGCCGGACTGGTTGCTGTCACTGTCCCTGTCCCCACCCCAATCCCTCCCCAGTCCTGTTCCCACCCATCCCAGTCCCGCTCTCACTGGTGTGGGTGCGCACGTGGCGCTTGAGGTTAAAGGCGCCGTTGAACCTTTCCCCATTCCAATCCCATCCCAATCCCACCCATCCCAGTCCCGTTCCAGTCCCATCCCAATCCCATCCCATTCCCGTTCCCAATCCCATCCCATCCCGCTCTCACCGGTGTGGGTGCGCACGTGGCGCTTGAGGTCGAAGGCGTCGTTGAACCTTTCCCCATGCCAATCCCATTCCCATTCCCGTCCCAATCCCATCCCAATCCCATCCCAGTCCCATCCCAATCCCGTCCCATCCCGCTCTCACCGGTGTGGGTGCGCACGTGGCGCTTGAGGTCGAAGGTGCCATTGAACCTTTCCCCACTCCAATCCCATTCCCATTCCCGTCCCAGTACCATCCCAATCCCATCCCAATCCCATCCCAATCCCATCCCATCCCACTCTCACCGGTGTGGGTGCGCACGTGGCGCTTGAGGTCGAAGGTGTCGTTGAAGCCCTTCCCGCAGTAGGGGCAGCGGTGCCGCTTGACCTCGCTGTGGCACTTGAGGTGCCGGTTCAGCATCCGCTGGAACCCGAAGCTCTTGTGGCACACGGGGCACGAGAAGAGCTCGGAGCCCCCCGGGACCCCCCCGGCCACCGGGACCCCCACGGGGACCCCCCCGGCCAGGGGCAGCCCCGGGGGGAGGGGGGCGCCCAAAGGGCCGGATGGGACCTGCAGAGAGAGGGGAGGAAGGGGTTAAATGGGGGGGGCTCCCCCCTTGGGACCCCCCGGTTATGGGGAGAGCCCCCCCCAGTTTTGGGGACCCCCCCCCCAGCCGTGGGGGACAGCGCCCCTTGGGAACCTCTGGTTTTGGGGACCCCCAGCCCACCTTGGTGACACCCCTGGCTTTTGGGGACCCCTCCCAAATTGGGGCCCCCCAGTTTTGGAGACCTCCCCGCCATCAGGAATCCCCATCACAGAGACCCCCCCATTCCCAGGGACCTCCCACCTTGGGCACCCCCAATTTTGGGGGACCCCCCCCAGTTTGGGCACCCCCAGTTCTGGGGACCCCCCCCCAGTTTGGGCACCCCCAATTCTGGGGACCTCCGTGCTCATGGGGACCCCCCCATTTTGGAGACCCCCAGTCTCAGCCCCTTCCCTCCCCAGTTTCAGCCCCCCCATTTCACTTTTCACCCCCCATCCCTCCAGCCCCCCCCCCCAAATTTGGGGTCCCCCCCTTACCTTTCCCTTGGGGTGCAGGAAGGGGCCGGGGGGGGCGCGGGGGGGCAGCGTCATGTCCAGGGGGGACACGGGGGACGCGGGGGCCTCCCCCACGGCCGGCTCGGGGTCCCTGCGCAGGGGGCAGCCCCCCAAACAGACTGGGGGGGGGGCACGGCTTTAGGGGGGGGTCCTGCACCCCCAAACCCCCTCCCCAAAACGGGATCCCTCCAAAAAACCCCCCCAAAATTCACCCCAAAAATATCGGGAACCCCAAACCGGACCCGACCCCCCCTCCCCAAAACGGGATCCCTCCAAAAAACCCCCCAAAATTCACCCCAAATTTGACCTCCCCCCTCCCCAAATCGGACCCCACACTGGGGACCCCCCAAACGTGCCCCCCCCCCCCGCCCCCCCCATGGCAGGAGGAGGATTTGGGGGGGCCCCTCCCCCGCTCCTCTCCCCCGCCCTTTTGGGGTTCCCCGGACCGGTCGGACGGCTCCGGCCGCGACACCCCAAATTACCGCCCGAATTACGCCCCAAATTAGGGGTTTCCGGCGGGTGGCGCCCGCGTGGGCCCCGGGGGGGGGACGCCACCCCCGCCCCCCCCGGGGGGACACGGGCGACACCCAAAAATCCCCTCCCCCACCCAAGCCAGCAGCCCAAACCCCCCTAAAATCACCCCAAAATCCTCCCCCAACCCGGGTGTCCAAACCCCCACCCCAAAAAGGGTCCAAGGGGTCCGGGCACCCCAAAGTCCTCCCCAAACCCCCCCTGTCCCAGAGTTTGGGTGGGATTGGGGGGCTGAACCCCAATTCTGTCACTAAGGGGACATCCCTGGAGGGGAAGGACGTCACCCCAAAACCTCCAAAATCTGAAACTCCTGGATCCCCAAAATCCCGGAATTCTTTAGCCCTTCCACACACCTCCAAAACACCCAGGACTCCCCAAATTCCTGGGACCCCCCGAGTTCCTGGGACCCCCCCAAACCCTGAGGCTTCCCCCCCAAATTCCGGGGTCCCTCCAAACACCCGGAACCCCCAAATTCCTGACACAGCCCCCCAGACTTCAGGGTCCCCCCAGCGCCTGAACCCCAAAGAACACCTGGGTCCCCCCCAAATTCCTGAGCCCCCCTAAATCCCTGAATCCCCCCAGATCCCATCTCCCCATGGATCCCGGTGCCCCCAGATCCCCGGGCCCCCCCAGATCCCATTTCCCGATGGATCCCAGCCCCCCCAGATGCGCCCCCATACTGGGCACGTAGATCTCGGCCCGCTGCTCGTCCGGGAGCTCGCTCCAGTTGCGCTTGGCCGTGGCCACCACCGGCTTCTTCACCAGGAACGCGCGCGGCATGGCCGGAGACGATGGATCCCTGATCCCGATGGATCCCGATAGATCCCGATGGATCCTGATTGATCCCGATGGATCCTGATTGATCCCAATGGATCACAATGGATTCTGATCAAACCCGATGGATCCTGATTGATCCTGATGGATCCTGGTGGATCCCTGACCCTGGCCGATGGATTTCAATAGATCCCAATGGATTCTGATGGATCCCCTGATCCCACTGGATCCCGATCCCGATGGATCCCCCGCAGGATGCTCAGTCAGGTTCGATGCTGGGTCCCCGTTGAGTTTGATCCCAGATCCGGAGCGTTTGGTCAATACCCACAGCCGGCCCCAAATCCTTGGGCAGTTTTGGTGCCGGATCCCAAATATTTGGTCACAGTCAGCACCAAACCCCAGATCTTTGGTGGGTTTTGATGCCAGATCCCGAGGGTTTGGTTGATTTCAGCTCCTGGTCGGGTTTGGTGCTGGATTCCCAATCCCGGTGCTGGATCCCGGATTTGGGCTCAGATCCCGGGGATTGGGGCAGTTCCGGTGCCTGATCCCGGTCTGGCGTCGCTGCGATCCGCTGTCACCGCTGTCACCGCTGTCCCCACCCGCTGTCCCCACCCGCTGTCCCCCGCCCCGAGCCCCGCGCTGCCCCCTCAGCACCGGGGCTGCCTGCGCTGTCCCGGGGCTGTCCCGGTTGTGCCGTCCTGGTGCCGGTCCCGCCTCTGTTATCCCGGTCCCGGCTCTGTTATCCCGGTCCCGGCTCTGTTATCCCAGTCCTGGCTCTGTTATCCCAGTCCCGGCTCTGTTATCCCGGTCCCGGCTCTGTTATCCCGGTCCTGGCTCTGTTATCCCGGTCCCGGCTCTGTTATCCCGGTCCTGGCTCTGTTATCCCAGTCCCGGCTCTGTTATCCCAGTCCTGGCTCTGTTATCCTGACTGTCCCGGTGTTGTCCCGGCTCTGTTATCCCGGTTGTGCTGTCCCGGTCCGGGCGGTGCTGTCCCGGTGCTGTCCCGGTCCCGGCGGTGCTGTCCCGGTCCTGTCCCGCTGCCGTCCCAGCCGTTCCGTGCCGTTCTGTTCCGTTCCGTGCCGTGCGGTGCCGGTGCCGGCGGTGCCGCCCCGCCGCGCGTCCCCCGTCCCGCCCCGCGCTGCTGTCCCGGACCGGTTCCGCCGGTCGGGCCGGGCCGCGCCGCAGCCGGAGCCGGTCGGGCGGGCGCCGCTTGGGAAATAACGGGGGAGCCCCCGCCCCGGCCCGGGGACAGCGGGGACATCAGGGGACAGCACCGGGGGGCATTGGGGGACAGCACCGGGGACATCGGGGGACATTGGGACATGGGGACATCGCAGGACACGGGAGGGCATTTGGGGACATTGGGACACGGGGACATGGGGACATCGGGGGACATTGGGACATGGGGACATCAGGGACACGGGTGGGCATTTGGGGACATGAGGACTTCGGGGACATGGGGACAGAGGGACAGGGGGACATTGTCCTGAGGGACGTGGGGACATCGGGGACATTGGGGATGGGGACACGAACGCTTTGAGGACACGGGGACAGAGGGACGCCAGCACCGGGGTGTCAGAGGTCACCGGGGGGGTCACCTGCACACCCGTGTCACCATGAGGGGGGGGGGTCAGGCTGTCCCCGGGGGGGGGGGGGGGGGGGGGGGGGGGTCACCTGCCCCTCCCCCCTCGGTCCGGTCCGTGCGGGCGGGGCGGGGCCCGGGGGGGGCGGGGCCGGGAGCGCGGCCGGTCCGACCGGAGCGGGGGGGGGGTCACGGGGACAGGGGGAGACACGGGGACATGGGGGGGACATTGGGGACACGGGGACGACACGGGGGGCAGTGGGGACATGGGGGGAGGGGACACCGGGGGGGCTCTGTGGGTCCATAGGAGCCCCCCAAGCCGCCTGTGGGTAAACCCGCCCCAATGACGTCACTCTACATGATGATATGACGTAACACACGCCGGCTGTGACATCACCAGGAGGGGCAGAAACCTTGGGGGGGGGAGGGGAGCGCTGTGACGTCACAACCTCCCCTCCGGCGCTTCCCGCGAGCGTTCCGAGGGGCGTGTGACGTCACGGAGGACGGACTGTGACGTCACGTTGCTCCCGGCAGCTTCCGCGGCCATGGCGGGGGAGTGACGTCACGTGGAGGGGGGCCGGGTTGCGGTGACGTCACGTTGCTCCCGGCAGCCCCCGCGGCCATGGCGGGGGGGAGCCCCTGGGCCCGGCTCGCGGCCGCGCTCGCGCCCCCCGCGCCCCCCGCCCTGCGCCGGCCCCGCCCCTCTTTACGTCATCAGGTGTGCGACGGGAGAGAGGGGCGGGGCCGGGGCTGGGGGGGCCTGGGGTCTCCTGGGGGGCGTTTGGGGTCCCTGGGTGTGATTTGGGGTCACTTGAGGGGAATTTGGGGTCACCCGGGGGATGTTGAGGTCACTTGGGTGTATTTGGGTTCACCTGAGGGGGATTTGGGGTCCCTTGAGAGGAATTTGGGGTCCTTGAGGAGATTCGGGGTCCCTGGGTGTGACTTGGGGTTCCTCGAGGAGAATTTGGGATATTTGGGTGTGATTTGGGGTCCCTTGAGGGGAATTTGTGTTGCCTGGGGATGATTTGGGGTCCCTGGGGATGATTTTTGGTTCCTCAAGGGGAATTTGGGGTCCCTTCAGGAGAAGTCTTTGGTCCCTGCTGGAGCCATTCGGGGTCCCATGATGCGGGGGGGGGGTCCCTCCGGGGGTCTCAGCGCCCCCTCCCCAATCCCCAATTTCAGACGGAGCTGCTGCTGCTGCTGCTCGATTCCCCGCCGTGCCCGGATGGTTCCGCGGGGGGCGATGATTGGAGCTCCGACGGTTCCGGTCCCGACGGCTCCGGTTCGGGTCCCGGGGGGGCTCTGCTGGCGCTGCTGGCCGAGCCGCCCCCGGGCCCCCCCCGCTCGCTGCTGCTCGTGGCCGCTCTCTCGGTGCTCGCGGCCCGCGGGGACCGCTCGGGGCTGGCGGCGCTGGCGGCGCTGCTGCAGCGCCCGGGGGGCGCGGGGGGGGCCCCGGCGGCGGCCGCCGAGTGCCTGCGGGAGCTGCGCCGCATCAGGGCCGTGCCCGGGACCCCCCTCGGGACCCCCCCCGAGACCCCCCTCGGGACCCCCCCAGGGACCATCGGGACCCCCGGGACCCCCGGCCGGGGCTGCCCCGCGCTGCAGCCGCTGCTGCTGCTGAGGGCGGAGGGGGCGGGAGGTGAGTGGGGGACACCAGTATGGACTGGGAGGGTCCCAGTGTGTCCCAGTATGGACTGGGAAGGTCCCAGTATGGACTGGGAGGGTCCCAGTGGGTCCCAGTAAAGATTGGGAGGATCCTGGTCGGTCCCAGTAAAGGTTGGGAAGGTCCCAGTAAGGACTGAGAGTAATCCCAGTAAGGGTTGGGGGGTTCCCAGTATGGACCGGGAAGGTCCCAGTAAGGGTTGGGGGGTTCCCAGTATGGACCGGGAAGGTCCCAGTGGGTCCCAGTATGGACTGGGGGGAGACCAGTAAGGGATGGCGGGCGGGTGGGGGATCCCAGTGTGTCCCAGTAAGGGTTGGGAGGGTCCCAGTGGGCCCCAGTAAGGACTGGGAAGGTCCCAGTGGATCCTGGGGAATCCCGCAGGTAACTGGGCAGATCCCAGTAAATCCCAGTACATCCCAGTCTGGTGCTGGGACTGTCCCTGGGGGGGGGTTGGGGGATCCCTCGACCCCCCCCCGACCCCTGATCCCTTCCCCCCCCCCCCCCAGATCCAGCGGATCCCTGGGGAGAGGCGGGGCTGGATCCCGGTGAGTCCAGAGACCCCAAAAATCCCTGGAACTCCCCCCAAATCCCAGCGATCCCCCCCCCCCACATCCCAACCCCCCCGGGACCCCCAAATCCCGGAGCCCCCCCCAGTTCAAGACCCCCAAATCCCAGAGATCCCCAAGATTCGCCCCCTTTGAGACCCCCCCCATTTCAAACCCCCCCCCAACCCAACCCCTCCATTTCTGACGCCCCCTCCCCCCCCTCCAGGCTCTGCCTTCGGCCTCGCCCCCCCCGCCCGGGCCCAGCTCCTTCATCTCCCTCATTTCGGTGCCGGGGGGGGCGTCCCGGGAGCGCCCCCGGTTTTGGCCTCAGCGGACCCGGCCCCGGTGCAGGCGGCGCTGCTGGGGGGGGCTCTCGGCGCGGGGGGGGCGCCGCGATTGGCGGCGCTGGCGCTGCACCCCGCCCTGCCCCCCCCCCCTGCGCCTCTTCTTCCTCCTCTGCCTCCTCCAGGGGGGGGGCGGGGACCCCCAGAATCCGCCCCGCCCCCCCCCGGAGCTGCCCCCCCATTTGGCGGCCGCGCTGTTCCCGGGGGGGGGCGGCGGCGCCGGGGACCCCCCCGAGCTGTTCCTGCCCCGTTTCGAGGCGGCCGCGGCGCTTTGCGCCCCCCCCCAAATCCCGGGGGGGGCTGCGAGACCCCCGACCCCCGACCCCCCCCAAATAATCTCGGGGGGGCGCGAGTGGCTCTGGGGGCTGGTGGAGTTTTTGGGGGGGGGTCCCCCCGATGTGTTCTGCCGGGCCGTTCTCGCCTATTGCCGCCGATTCGGGGGGGTCCCGGGGCGGGAGTTGGGGGTCGCGGCTCAGAAATTATTGGGGGGGGGTCACCCCGCGGCCCCCCCGCACCTGCTGGAGCTCGCCAAGGTTTTGGGGGGGTCCCTGGGGGGGGCTGTGATGGCGCAGGTGCTGCGGGCCCGCCCGCCCCCCCCCGGCTCCCCCCAGCTCCGGGCGGTGCTGAAGGTGCTGCGGGACCCCCCCGGGACCCCCCCCCAAATGCTGCCCCAGCTCCGGGGGTACCTGCGGAGGGCGCTGGCGGCCGGGGGGGGCGGCTGGGGGGGGGCTCAGGGGGTCCTGAGCGCCGCCGCCCCCCTCCTGCCCCGCGGGGGGGTCCCGCTGTGCCCCCCCCCGCCCCGGGACCCCCCCTCATTTTGGGGAGGGGGCGACCCCGACCTGTGGGATCGCTGCCGCCTGCAGGGGGCGCTGGCGGCCGCGCTGGGCCCCCCCAAATTGGCCGCGGTTTTGGGGCCCCCTCCGCGCTGCGCTCCCGCCCCCCCTCCCCAAAACGGCTCCGGGGGGGGGTCCGGGGGGGGCGCCCCCCCCTCGCTGCTGCCCGCGCCCCCCCCGCTCCGCCTCCGCTGCCTCCCCGGGCCCCCCCCCCCCGTTCTGCGTCCCCCCCGGAGCCCCCCAGGACCCCGAGGGTTGGGGGGGGGCGCTGCTGGCGGGGGGGGGGCGGCCCGTGCCCCTCCCCCTGCGGCTGCGCCTGGAGCCTCTGGGGGGGCCCCAAACCGAGGGGACTCCTCCCCAAACTGGGGACCCCGGGACCCCTCCCCAAATTGGGGCCCCGCCCCCCCCCGTGCTGGCGCTGCAGGTGCTACTGGGGGGGGGCGGGGCCTGGGCCGAGGGGGCTCTGGCGGCGCTGGGGGGGGGTCTCGGGGGGGTTGGGGGCGGGGCCGAGCTGACCCTGACCCTGCGCCCTCCCCGGGACCTGCCCCCCTCGCTCGAGGCCGCCGCCATTTTCAGCCCGGGGGGGGGGACCCCTCAAAAAGGGGGAGGGGGCTCGTTCCTGGCGCCTCTCCCCCCGCTGGAGCTGCCCTTGGGGGTCCGGCTCCGCCCCCTCGCCTTCCCCCCGCCCTGGGACCCCCCCCGGGCTCGTGGCGCCTTCGAGGCGCTCTGGGGGGCGCTGGGGGGGGGGCCCCGAGACCCTCCTGGTGCTGGGGGGGGGTGCGGCCGCCCCTCCCCCCGCGCTCACCCCCCTGTTGGTGCCCTCGGGGGGGGGAGGGGCGGAGGGGGGAGGGGGATGGGCGCTGGCGGCCGCCGCCCCCCCCCGGGGGGTGGTCCTGGCGCGGGGGGGGCCGGGGGGGGAGGGGCGGGTGCGGGGCCAGCGGTGGGGGGGGGTCCTGCTGCTCGCGCGGCTGCTGCGGGGGGAGGGCGGGGCCTGAGCTGTCGTGACATAGCGGGGGGGGGGAGGACCTGTCAGGACATGGCAGCCTCTGTTTGTGACCCCCCCCCCCCCCCCAAAAAACTTGGAAAGTGTAAAATATGTGTCCGGCTCTGTGAGGGGGGGTCCCTGGGGGGGTCTCTCTGTGGGGCTGGGGGCGTCCCTCGAGGTCTTGGGGGGGGGGGGGTCCCAGTACACGGGGAGGGGCTTAAAAGCCCCCCCCGACCCCAAACCACATCTCCCATCATTCCTTGCACTTCCCACTTCCGCCATCTTTCCTCCCCATGGGCGCCGCCATCTTTATTCCCTCCAAAATGGCGTCTCCCGCCGCTTCCGGCGCGCTCTGACGTCACTTCCTCCTAATTCCCCCTCCCATCTAAAATGGCGGCTCCGGTTCGGGTCCGGGTTCCTGCCGGGGCTCCCCCGGAGCCGCTCCCGGTCCAGCTCCTGCCCTGCCGGGTCCAGCACGACGGACCCGCCCCTGTGGCCGCGTTCCTGAGGGCGCGGCCCGGCCCGGGCGGCGGTGAGGGCCGCGAGGGGATCCTGAGGGGACCCTGAACTGGGGGGGTGGGATTGGGCTTGAAGGGGTCGGGCGGGGGGCTCTGGGAATGGGGTGGGGGCCGGTTTGGGGGTCTGGGTCGGGTTTTTGAGGGTCCCAGGGAGGTTCTGGGGGGGTGTTTGGGGGTCCCAAGGACGTTTGGGGGTCCCGGGGAGGTTCTGGGGGTGTTTTTGGGGTCCCCCACCAGATCTCTGGGCCTCGTTCCGGGGGCGCCGTTTGGGGAGTCCCAGGCAGGTGTTGGGGATCAGGGGGAGGTTTTTGGGGATCCCAGGGAGGTTTTGGGGGTCCCTCCGCCCCTCACTCTGTCCCCCCGCCCCCCCAGATCTCTGGGCCTCGTTCCGGGGGCGCCGTTTGGGGGGTCGGGAGCTGCCGCTGCCCCCCGGCTACACGGGGGTGGTGCTGAGGGGGGGGGAGCCCGGAGAGCCCCCCCTGGGCGACCCCCAGGTGAGGAAGAGACCCCCAAAATTCATCCTTGGGGCAGAGACCCCTCCCCACCCCAGACCCCCTCCATGGGGCTCAGACCCCCCCCCCCCCCCTTTTCCCCTCCCGGGGGTCTCAGCCCCTCCTGGGGGTCTCAGCCCCCCAATTTCCCCTCTTGGGGGGTCTCAGCCCCATGTCCCCCTGCCCTTTGCCCCCCAGGCCGGGTCGGTGACAGTGACGGGGACGTTCGGGGCCATCACGGACTGGGGGGGTGACACCGTCCCCCCCCCCGGGCGGGGCCTGGCCCGGGCCCTGCAGTGGGGACCCCTGGCCCAGGCCGTGAGTCTGGGGGGGCACTTGGGGGCACATTTTGGGGGGGTTGGGGGTGCATTTGGGGGACTGGGATCACATTTGGGGGAGCTGGGGTCACAATTTGGGGGCTTGGGGTCGTATTTGGGGGGGTCGGACGGTTCTGGGGTCACATTTGGGGGGGTTGGGGCCATGACTGGGGGGGTCTGGGGTCACCTTTGGGGGATCCAGGGTCTCATTTTGGGGGCTTGGGGTGTCATTTGGGGATTTAGGGTCACATTTGGGGGGGTTTGGAGTCACCTTTGGGGGCTCTGAGATCACATCTGGGGGTCCAGGGTCACCTTTGGGGTTTGGGGTCACATTTGGGGGTTCAGGGTCACTTTTGGGGGGTCTGGGGTCACATTTTGGGTTAGGGGCACATTTGGGGGGTCTGGGGTCACATGTGGGGGTCTCTGGCCCCCCCTGACTGTGCCCCTCCCCCAGCTCCACGCCCCTGTGACTGAGGACAGCGAGGAGGAGGCGGAACCATGACAGGCCACGCCCAGAGGGGGGTGGAGCTTGTGCAAGCCACACCTTTCCATGACATCAATGGATCAACTGCAGCCATGCCCACCTCATTAACATAGCTGGTCACACCCAGTGGGTGGGGCTTGTTTAACTCAGAGTGCCTGGAGGCCCTCCCAGTGTGGGTGGAGCCTGTGGAAGCTCCACCTACTTTATTTAAAAGACCAAATATGTTCATAGGAGGCTCCACCCACAAATGATGCCTCCCCCACTGTGGGTGGAGCCTCCCAAAGCCACACCCACACTCGATGCCATGTCCACAGTGGGAGGAGCATTCCAAAGCCACTCCCACAGTGGGCGTGGCCTGATCAACCCCCACCCCTTTATGGTCAATAAAGGATTTGCAGCGCCAGGCGTGGGCGGGGCCAGGTGCTGTTTAATGAGCGGCGCCAGGTAACACAGGGGGCGTGGCCCAATGGGGCGTGGCCAGACCTGGCAGGGCGTAGCCTGGGTGTGTCCTGCGTGGGCGTGGCCCGGGTGGGCGTGGCCTCACCATTTCCCGCGCTTGCTCCAGTCCTTGGGGGTGAAGTGGAGGCACTTGGCGTCGATGCGCAGCAAACGCTTGAGCATGGCGCGCTCGTGGCCCTCCACGATGTCCTCGGACAGCGTCAGGATGTACTGACCCTGTGGGACAGGTGTGCACAGGTGGGACAGGGTGTACTGACCCTGTGGGACAGGTGTGCACAGGTGGGACAGGTGTGTCAGGGTGTACTGACCCTGCACAGGTGTGTCAGGGTGTACTGACCCTGTGGGACAGGTGGGACAGGTGAGACAGGTGTGTCAGGGTGTACTGACCCTGTGGGACAGGTGTGTCAGGGTGTACTGACACTGTACAGGTGTGCACAGGTGTGTCAGGGTGTACTGACCCTGTGGGACAGGTGGGACAGGTGTGTCAGGGTGTACTGACACTGTACAGTTGTGCACAGGTGTGTCAGGGTGTACTGACACTGTACAGGTGTGCCAGGATGTACTGACCCTGCGGGACAGGTGCGTCAGGGTGTACTGACCCTGCGGGAGAGGTGTGCACAGGTGTGTCAGGGTGTACTGACCCTGTGGGGACAGGTGAGATGGGTGTTCACAGATGTGTATAGGTGGGATAGTTGTGTACAGGTGAGTTAGGATGTACTGGCCCTGCAAGGACAGGTGTGCACAGGTGTGTCAGGGGGTACTGACCCTGTACAGGTGTGCACAGGTGTGTCAGGATGTACTGACCCTGTACAGGTGGGACAGGTGTGTCAGGGTGTACTGACCCTGCGGGACAGGTGTGCACAGGTATGCACAGGTGGGACAGGTGTGCACAGGTGTGTCAGGTGTGCACAGGTGTGTCAGCCAGATGTCCAAAGGGGGACACAGGGAGGTATTTCATGGCCCCCCAGGTGTGTTGGGGTCCCACCTTGTAGTAGTTGATGAGGTTCAGGTACTGCAGGGTGGAGATCACGTCCTCCTTCTTGATGCTCGTGATCTCGCTGATCTCACTGGGGGAGGGGCAAATCAGGGGGGGCTCCACGCCCTGACCCCCCCCAAACCCCCCAAAACTCCCCAAAATCCCCCAGACCCACCTGACACCCCCAAACCCCACCCAGGTTGGGAAAATGAGGGGGTGGAGCCTCAAATGGGGGGCGTGGTTAAACTTTGGGGGCGTGGCCTGGAGGAGGTGTTCTGCCATGCTCAGCAATGATTGACAGGTGGGGCGGAGTCTCAGGTGTGGCTTTTGGCAGGGTGGGTGTGGCCTGGAGACGCTGTCGTGCCCCTTGTGGTGGGCGGGGCTTTGGGGAGGGGGAGGATCCTTGTGGCACAAAAGGGGCGTGTCTTCTGTAAATGGGCGTGGCCTGAATAAGCTGCCCATATTGGGTATTGCTCAGTGTAGGCGGAGCTTTGGGAAGAGGTGGAGCCTCAGAGAAAGGGGTGTGGCTTTATGAAGGGGCGTGGCATGAGTGACCTGTCAGTATTGTGAATTCTGCTGTGTGGGCGGGGCTTTGGGAAGGGGTGGAGCCTCAGGGTGAGGGTCTATAAGGGGAATGGAGGGGGCGTGGCCGTGGGGAAGGGGGCGTGGCCGCGGGAAGGGGGCGTGTCTCACTTGATGGTGATCTGGGGCCGCTCGCCAGCCTCGGCCTTGAGCCCCATGAGGATCTCCAGGATGGTCTGGGACCAATAACTGCGGTACGAGAGCAGCCCCAGGTCCGAGAGCGGCTTCTCGGGGGTGCCCGTCTTGCCCTCCACCTTGGACAGCTCGTAACCTGCGCCAGGTGAGACAGGTGAGGGGCTGGGGAGGGACGGGGGACACTGAGGGGACAGGCGGGGACAGGACTGGGATAGGTGGGACAAGAGAGGGACAGGTGAGGGGGACAGGGGACAGGTGAAACAGAGGGGACAGGGGGGGGACAGGGGACAGGTGAAACAGAGGGGACGGGGGGGGACAGGGGACAGGTGAAACAGAGGGGACAGGTGAGGGGGACAGGGGACAGGTGAAACAGAGGGGACGGGGGGGGACAGGTGAGGGACAATGGGAGAGGTGGGACAGGTGATGTGGGGGGTGGAGGGGGATTTGGGGTAGGATTTGGGATTTCCCAAGGGTTTGGGGTGAGTTTGGGGTGGGATTTGGGTGTTCCCAGAGGTTGGGAGTGGGATTTGGGATGGGATTTGAGATTTCCCAGGGTTTGGGGTGGGATATGGGGTTTCCCAGGGTTTGGGGTAGAGTTTTGGGTTTCCCAGGGTTTGGGCTGGGGTTTAGGCTGGGGTTTGGGGTGGGTTTGGGGTTCCCCGGGGTTTGGGCTGGGGTTTGGGGTGGGTTTGGGCTGAGGTTTGGGGTTCCCCAGGGTTTGGGCTGGGGTTTGGGGTGGGTTTGGGGTTCCCCAGGGTTTGGGGTGGGCTCTGGGGGCACTGACTGAACTCGATGAGCAGCTTGCCGTAGCCGCGGCGCTGGTACGGGGGCAGGGTCAGGATGCAGGCCACGTTGTAATCCTCGGTCGACTCCTTCTCCTGCAGGAAACCCCAGCATGGGACCCCAGAAACTTCTGGGACCACCTCAGAAACCCACGGGACCACCCCAAAAGTCTCTGGGACTCCACCTGAAAATCCCCAGGATCGGATCCCAAAAACCCCTGGGACCACCCCAAAATCCCTCAGCAATTCCCAAATTCCCTGTGTCCCCCCCTTCCCCGCTCCTCCATCCCTCAGTGCTCCCATCCACTCCCTCAAACACCCGAATTTCCCCCCAAATTCTCCCCAAACCCCTTCCAGACCCCCCAAATCCACCTCAAATCCCCTCCAAATTCTCTCAAATCCCCTCCAGACCCCCCAATTCTCCCTCCAATGCCCCCCAGACACCACAAGTCCCCCCAAATGCCCCCCAGACACCACAAATCCCCCCTAAATCCCCTCCAGATGCCCCAAATCCCCCTAGACCCCCACAAATTCCCCTCCAGGCCCCCCAAAGCCCCCCAAAATCCCCTCCAGACTCCTCAAAATCCCCTCAAATCCCCTCAAAATCCCCCCAAATCCCCCAGGCCCCCCACCTTGGAGAAGTAGCCCACGATGTGGAAGCCTTTGCAGTCGTACTCGGTCATGACGTAGAAGAGGAAGGGGTCGGTGTCGTAGTAAAGGGTCTTGTGGTCCAGGAAACACTTGGCCAGGAGGCAGAGGTTCTGGGAATAGCTCTGGGGAGAGGTCCCGGGGGGCTCAGCGGGGGTGGGATTGGGGGGAGCCCCCCGGGACCCTCCCCAGAGCCCCCCAAGCCCCCCTGACCTTGTTCTTGCGGCCGTCGATCTCGAAGAAGGAGATGGTGCCCTTGCGGTAAATCTCATTGCCAGGGGGGTGCCGCAGGTCACACTTGGTCTGGGGGGGTTTGGGGGGGTTTTTGGGGGGTTTTGGGGGGGTTGGGGTGGGGGATGGAAGGGGAAGATCAGGGGTGAAAATGGGGAGGGAAGAAAGGGAGGAAAAGGGAAATCGGGGAGAAGAAATGGGGGGAGTTTAAGGGGAGGGAATTGGGGGTAAGAGGGTGTCCAAATCCCCTTGAAACCCCCCCAAAATCTCCTCAAATCCCTCTGGGGATGCCCCAATTCAGGGATCCTTGTGTCCAGCTTTGTCCTGCCTCTCAAAACTCCCCCAAACTGCCCTAAACTCCCCTAAAACTCCCCCAAATCCCCCTAGAACTCCCCCAAACCGCCCTAAACTCCCCGAAACTCCCCCAAATCCTCCTGAACTCCCCCAAACTCCCCCCAAAGCCCCCTAAAATTCCCCAAATCCTGCTAAAACTCCCCCAAGCTTCCCTGAAACTTCCCCAAATCCCCCTAAACCCTCCTAAACTCCCCTTAAACCTCCCTGAAACTCCCCCAAATCCCCCAAATCCCCCTAAACTCCCCCCAAATGCCCCTAAACCCACCTAAACTCCCCTTAAACCTCCCTGAAACCCCCCCAAATCCCCCTAAACCCACCTAAACCCCCCCAAATCCCCCTAAACCCACCTAAACCCCCCAAAAATCCCCCTAAACCCACCTAAACTCCCCTTAAACCTCCTGAAACTCCCCCAAAATCCCCCTAAACTCCCCCCAAATCCCCCCTAAACCCACCTAAACTCCCCCCAAAAGCCCCTAAACCCACCTAAACTCCCCCAAATGCCCCCTAAACCCACCTAAACCTCCCCCAAATCCCCTAAACCCACCTAAACCCCCCCAAATCCCCCTAAACCCACCTAAACTCCCCCAAATGCCCCCTAAACCCACCTAAACCCCCCCCAAATCCCCTAAACCCACCTAAACCCCCCCCAAACCTCCTGAAACCCCCCCAAATCCCCCTAAACCCACCTAAACCCTCCCAAATCCCCCTAAACCCACCTAAACCCCCCCCAAATCCCCCTAAACCACCTAAACTCCCCTTAAACCTCCCTGAAAACTCCCCCAAATCCCCTAAACCCACCTAAACCCCCCCCCAAACCTCCCTGCCCGCCCCAAATGCCCCCCGTGCCCCTTTACCAGGTGCCTCTGCAGGCAGCGCAGGCTGTGGCGTACTTGAGGCAGAACTCGCACAGGTAGAGCACGGGGAGCCCCGTCAGCTCCTGCGGGTACGGAGAGAAGTACCAGGGCTTGAGGCGGTGCCGGCCCAGCTCGATGCACTCGATGTTCTTCATCCTGGTGACGATGTCGTCGTGGCTGCGGTCGGACACCAGGCTGCCCGTCATCCTCGGGGCTGAGGGGGCTCCATCCGAGGAGTCCTGGGAGTCCTGGGGACAGGGATGGGGACAGGGATGGGGTCAGGGATGGGGACACCAGGCTGCCCGTCATCCTGGGGGGTGAGGGGGCCCCATCCGAGGAGTCCTGGGAGTCCTGGGGACAGGGATGGGGACAGGGATGGGGCAGCCCCTCCCCCCCACTGTCCCCAAGTGTCCCAGGTGTCCCAAGGATGTCACACAAGTGTCCCAGGTGTGTCCCCAGGTGTGTCCCAGGTGTGTCCCCAGGTGTGTCCCCAGGTGTGTCCCCAGGTGTGTCCCAGGTGTGTCCCAGGTGTGTCCCAGGTGTCCCCAGGTGTGTCCCCACGTGTGTCCCAGGTGTGTCCCAGGTGTCCCCAGGTGTGTCTCAGGTGTCCCCAGGTGTGTCCCCAGGTGTGTCCCCGGTGTGTCCCAGGTGTCCCAGGTGTGTCCCAGGTGTGTCCCAGGTGTCCCCAGGTGTGTCCCCAGGTGTGTCCCCAGGTGTCCCCAGGTGTGTCCCAGGTGTCCCCAGGTGTGTCCAGGTGTGTCCCCAGGTGTGTCCCAGGTGTGTCCCAGGTGTCCCCAGGTGTGTCCCCAGGTGTGTCCCTGGTGTGTCCCAGGTGTGTCCCAGGTGTCCCCAGGTGTGTCCCAGGTGTGTCCCCAGGTGTCCCCAGGTGTCCCCCCAGGTGTGTCCCTGGTGTCCCCAGGTGTGTCCCAGGTGTCCCCAGGTGTGTCCCAGGTGTCCCAGGTGTGTCCCAGGTGTCCCCAGGTGTGTCCCCAGGTGTGTCCCTGGTGTGTCCCAGGTGTGTCCCAGGTGTGTCCCCAGGTGTGTCCCTGGTGTGTCCCAGGTGTGTCCCCAGGTGTCCCCAGGTGTCCCCAGGTGTCCCCACCTCGTCTGTCCCCAGACACGCCGATTTCCTCTTCCGGCCCGGCTGTGCCGCCACCGCCCGGCGAGCGGAGCCGTTCTGGGGGGAGAGGGGGGGGGTCAGCACCTGGAACCCCCCCAAAGCACCCCCAAAATCACCCCCAAAATCAGCCCCAAAACCACCCCCAAATATCCCAAAACATCCCAAAACACTTTTAAAACACTCAAAAATTACCTCAGATTTACCCCAAATCACCACAACCCCCCCCAAATCACCATAAATCACCCCCAAACCACCCCAAAACTGCCTGAAATCCTCCCAAATCCCCCCAAAATCACCCCAAATTGCCCAAAATCACCACAAAACACCCCAAAACTGCCCCAAAATAACTCCAGATCACACCCAATGTGTGATTGGTGTGTTACTGGTCACCTACTGGTGTTACTGGTGTGTGACGGGTGTTGCTGGTTGGTTACTGGTGTTACTGGTCAGTTACTGGTGTGTTACTGGTGTTACTGGCGTGTTCCTGGTCCATACAGGTGTTACTGGTGTTACTGGTCCATCCTGGTGTGTTACTGGTGTGTTACTGGTGTTACTGGTGGTAGTTACTGGTAGTTATGGGTTATTACTGGTGTGTGATGGGTGTTACTGGGCCGTACTGGTGTTACTGGTGTGTTACTGGTGTTACTGGCGTGTTACTGGTGTGTTACTGGTCCATACTGGTGTGTTACTGGTTGGTTACTGGTGTTACTGGCGTGTTACTGGTGTGTTACTGGTCCATACTGGTGTGTTACTGGTTGGTTACTGGTGTGTTACTGGTCCATACTGGAGCCGGGCTCACCTGGGGGAACACGGACGCCTGCGAGGTCTCGGTGGGGGCGGGGACGGGCGTGGCCGGGGACACAACCTCGACCTTGCGCTTCTGGGACCAGTGCAGACCAGTTCAGACCAGTTCAGCTCATCCCAGTCCATCCCAGTCCCTCCCAGTCCATCCCAGTCCCTCCCAGTCCATCCCAATCCCTCCCAGTCCATCCCAATCCATCCCAGTCCCTCCCAATCCATCCCAGTCCCTCCCAGTCTGTCCCAGCCCATCCCAATCTCTCCCAGTCTGTCCCAGTCCATCCCAGTCTGTCCCACTCTCTCCCAATCCCTCCCAGTCCATCCCAGTTCATCCCAGTCCCTCCCAGTCCATCCCAGTCCATCCCAATCTCTCCCAGTCCCTCCCAGTCTGTCCCAGTCCGTCCCAGTCCATCCCAGTCCGTCCCAGTCTCTCCCAATCCCTCCCAGTCCATCCCAGTTCATCCCAGTCCCTCCCAGTGTTCCCAGTACACCTGAGGAAGGGGAGGCTCAGGGGACACCCGGCTGTGGGGACAGGGACCCCTGGGGACAGGGACCTGCCAGGGGCCATTTCTGGGGCTGCTTTTGGGGCCAGCTGGGGACACTGGGGACATTTGGGGACCCTGGGGCCACTGGGGTCATTGGGGACAATGGGGGCATCAGGGACCCTGGGGACATTGGGGACATTTGGGGACCCTGGGGCCACTGGGGTCATTGGGGACAATGGGGGCATCAGGGACCCTGGGGACATTTGAGCCATTGGGGACACTGGAGCCATTGGGGACCCTGGTGACATTTGAGGACATTGAGGGACCCTGGGGACATTTGGGGACATCTGGGGACATGTGGGGCCCCCGGGCGTTACCGTGGGGCGCTGGGGGGGCTCGGCCTCGCTCTCCTTGGGCAGGTGCAAGCGGAGCGTGATTGGTGGTGGCCCTGCTGGTGGCCCTGCTGGTGGCCCTGCTGGTGGCCCCGCCGGTGGCCCTGGTGGCCCCAGGGGTGGCCCCGGTGGCGGCCCCGGTGGTGGCCCTGGCAAACTCTTCCCGCTGGCCACCGGCAGCGCCAGCTCCAGGCTCTTCCTCTGCGCCGGGAGGAAGAGGAGGGTTTAGGGGGACACCCAGGGGACACCCAGGGGACACGGAGGGGACAAAGCCACCACGGCTCGGGGCCCTCCCGGCACCCCCCGCGCCCCCTCCCCGGGTCCTAAAGGGGGTGGGGGTGGCCTCGAGGGGACAGGGGTGTCCCCAGTGTCCCTTAAAGGGGTTGGGGATGTCCCCAAGGGGTCAGAGATGTCCCCAGAGTCCCCTTAGAGGGGTCAGGGATGTCCCCAGAGTCCCCTTAAAGGGGCCAGGGATGTCCCCAAGGGGTTGGGGATGTCCCCAAGGTCCCTTAAAAGGGTCACAGATGTCCCCAAGGAGTCAGGGATGTCCCTAAGGTCCCCTTAGAGGGGTCAGGGATGTGCCCAAGAGGTCAGAGATGTCCCCAGGGTCCTCTTAGAGGGGTCAGGGATGTCCCCAGGGTCCCTTGAAAGGGTTGGAAATGTCCCCAGGGTCCCCTTAGAGGGGTCGGGGATGTCCCCAAGGGACCAGGGATGTCTCCAAGAAGTTGAGAATGTCCCCAGAGTCCCTTGAAAGGTTCAGAAATGTCCCCAAGGTCCCCTAAAGGGGCTGGGGATGTCCCCGAGGGGTCAGAGATGTCCCCAGGGGTCCGGGGTGGGTCCTGGGGATGTCACCACCCCCCAAGGGGTGTCCCCAGGGGATGTCCCTGCCACGGGGGTGAGTGTCCCCACCTCGAGGGGGTTTGGGGACTCCAGGTCTGTCCCCAACGGCTCCGAGTGTCCCCTGTCCCTGTGTCCCCCCCGTGTGTCCCCTCAGTGCTGGCCCTGCTCAAGGCTGTGCTTGCGCTGTCACCTGCACCTGTCCCAGCCGCTCTCCTGTCCCGACAATGTCCCCTGTCCCCATCCTGCTGTCCCCACGTCACCTCTGTCCCCGTGTGTCCCCCACGTCCCCGGTGTCCTTCGCTGTGTCTCCCTGTCCCCCCATGTCCCCATGTCCTTCCATGTCCCCTCTATGTCCTTGTGGCCCCCATGTCCCCATGTCCCCCCCTGTCCCCCTCACTGTGTCCCTGTCGGGGGAGCCGGGCCGTGACCCCCCATGTCCCCCATGTCCCCCCCCATGTCCCCATGTCCCCCCATGTCCCCATGTCCCCCTGTCCCCCTCACCGTGTCCCTGTCGGGGGAGCCGGGCCGTGACCCGGGCAGGCCGTTCTTGGTGGGGGTTTTGGCCTCCTTGCGGGGCACCTGCACCCGCTTCAGGTCCAGCCGGTCGTGGGTCACCCACTCGTCCAGGCGCTTGTTGACTGGGGACAGGGGACACACACAGGGTGACAATGCCACCCCAGCACCGCCAGTGTGCCCACCCCGGCCCTGGGGACACACACAGGGTGACAATGCCACCCCAGCACCCATCCATCCCTGGGGACACACACAGGGTGACAATGCCACCCCAATGCCACCCATGACCCCCCAATGACCCTTGTGACCACCCTCTGTCCCCCCCATGTCCCCATCTCCCCCACGTCCCCCGTGTCCCCCACATGTCCCCGTGTCCTCATGCCCTCATATGTCCCCATGTCCCTGTGTCCCCCCTGTCCCTGCTGTCCCCCCATGTCCCCTCGATGTCCCCCCTGTCCCCAGTGTCACTCACAGTCGATGTAGTGCACGTAGAACAGTTTCCTCCCGCTGATGTCCTTCACGCTCAGGATCTCGGCCAGTGCTGCAACGAGGGGGGGTCACCACTGACCCCCTTCTGGGGATCCCCCCCAGGGACCCCCCAAAACCCACCAAGGACCCCCAAAACCCACCCAGGGATCCCCCAAAACACACCCAGGGACCCCCAACACTCCCACAGGGACCCCCAAAACCCACTCAGGGACCCCCAAACCGCCCCAGGGACCCCCCCAAAGCCACCACAGGGACCCCCAAATTCCCCCCAGGGACCTCCCCCCACTCTGGGCTGTCCCCAAACCCCCCCCATTACCCCCTCATGTCCCTAAACCCCCTTGGGACCCCCGACACCCCCGGGGGCCAGGCCCCGCCCCTTCCTCACACCACGCCCCAAAAGCGCCCCGCCCCTCAGCGCAAACCACGCCCCCTCTCACTCCCCCGCCCCTTCCCTTCCCCAGGCCCCGCCCCTCCCTCCCGCTTCCCGCCCTTTGCCTCAGCCCCCGCCCCCTCCGCAGCCCCGCCCCCATGTCCTGATTGGCCGCCCCCCGCGCTAAGCCCCGCCCCGACTCACGCCACTCATCCTCGTTGTCCTGGTTACGGCGCAGCACGGGCAGGCGGCAGCCCTCGGACACCTCCCCCTGCGGGGGCGGGGCCTCGTCAGGGCCGGGAGGGCCCCAAAACCCCCTCGGGGGATTCGGGGGGTCCCCGAACCCTTCGGGAGGCTCCCGGAACCCCTCGGGAGGGTCCCCGAACCCCCTGCGCGCTGCCCCCCCCCCGCCCGCTCCCCACCTCCGCCATTCTCCTCCCGGCCTCCGCTTCCGGCCGGCCCGACGCGCTTCCGGGATGCGGCCACGCCCCTTTCCCTTTTTAGCCCCGCCCCGGCTCCGCCTCCGGTTGGCGGGAGCGCCCGTGAGTGGGCGGGGCTTTCCCGGCAGCTGCGTCACGTGGGGGCGCGCGGCGCTTCCGCGAGCGGCGGCGCAAGAGGGGGACCCCCCCCCCGCCCTTCCCCCACCCCCGGGACCTCCCGGGACACCCCCGGGATCCCCCGGGACCCTCCGGACCCCCAACATGGAGGACGGTGAGTGCCGAACCCCCCCGGGGGGGTTTTGGGGCCGTTCCGCTCCCGGTGCCGTCCGGGGGTCGCGGGGTGAGGGGGGGTGAGGGCACTTTAAGGGGGGGGGGGGGGGGAGGTTAAAGAGGAGGGGGCGGCGGCTCCTTGGGGGGTGGGGGGGTTTGAGGGAGACCCCTCCCCTAAAGTGACCTCCTGGTGGAGTGGCCCCGTTTTATGCGACACCCCCGTGAAAAGACCCCCACCCACTTTGTGTGACCCCTCCCCTTTTAAGTGACCCCGCCCCTCAATGCGACCCCTCCCCTAAAAGTGACCCCCCCTTAAAATGACCCCTTCTCAAAAGCGACCCCTCTCTTATAAGCAATCCCCCATTAATATGACCCTTCCCCTTTAAAGCGACCCCTCCCCTTAATGCGACCCCTCCCCTAAAAGTGACCCCCTAAAAGCGACCCCTCCCCTTAATGTGACCCCTTTTATTGTGACACCCCCGTCAAGAGACCCTTCCCTTAAAACGACCCCTCCCTTTAAGTGACCCCTCCTTAATGTGACCCCTCAATGTGACCCCCCTTAAAGTGACCCCTTTTATTGCGACACTCTCCCATTAATGTGACCCCTCCCCTTAATGTCACCCCCCCTTAATGTGACCCCCCCTTAATGTGACCCATCCCCTTAATGTGACCCCCCCCATTGCAATGCTCCCCCCGAAGCCCCTCCCCCCGAAGCCCCCTCCCCATTAACGCCCCCATTGCCCCCGCAGTGACCCCCCCGGACCTGCTGCCCTTCCTGCTGCAGGACTGGGGCGCTCCAGGTGAGTGGGGTCACCCCGGGATGGGCGATCGGGGGGGGTCCCGACGGTCCGGGACCCCCCCGGGGGGGTTTGGGGGGAGGGGCTGACGGGACCCCCCCCCTCCGTGTGCCCCCCCAGAGCCGGGGGGGGCGGCGCCGTTCGTGGAGATCCTGGAGCAGCCCAAGCAGCGCGGGATGAGGTTCAGGTACAAATGCGAGGGGAGATCGGCCGGGAGCATCCCCGGGGAGCACAGCACCGAGAGCACCAAGACACACCCCACCATCAGGGTGAGTGCAGCCCAGTATAGACCAGTATAAACCAGTATAGACCAGTAACCACCGGGACCCTGCCTGAGCCACCCCTGAGCCCCCAGGACCCTCCCTGAGCCCCCCCAGTGCCCCCATCCCCGGGGAGCACAGCACCGAGAGCACCAAGACACACCCCACCATCAGGGTGAGTGCAGCCCAGTATGGACCAGTATAGACCAGTATAAACCAGTATAGACCAGTGCGCCCCGGTATCCATCCTGCCTGAGCGCCCCCAGTGCCCCCATCCCCAGGGAGCACAGCACCGAGAGCACCAAGGCACACCCCACCATCAGGGTGAGTGCAGCCCAGTATAGACCAGTATAAACCAGTATAGACTAGTACCTTCTTGGGACCCTGCCTGAGCCCCCCAGTGCCCCCCAAGCCCCTGCCCACCACCTGTGCGAGTGTCCCAGTGCACCCCAGTATAAACCAGTGCACACCAGTAACAGCCTGGGACCCCCCCAGTCCACCCAGTAGGGGGGGAGGGTTCAGCAGCCGCCTCCCCCAGACCCATCCCAGCATCCCCGTGAGCCTCCCAGTATAAACCAGTACAAACCAGTCCAAACCAGTACAAACCAGTTTTTACCCCCACAGGTGAACAACTACCGAGGCCCAGGGCGGGTCCGGGTGTCGCTGGTGACCAAGGACCCCCCCCACCGCCCCCACCCCCACGAGCTGGTGGGCAAAGACTGCAGGGACGGCTTCTACGAGGCCGAGCTGTGCCCCGAGCGCAGCATCCACAGGTGGGACCCCCCCCAAATCCGGGACACCCCCCCAGACCAGGGACACCCCCCCCAGATCGGGGACACCCCCCCCCCCCCCCAAATCCTGGACACCCCCATGGGGCCGATGGGATCATCCAAAATTGGGGAACCCCCCCCAGATCGGGGACACCCCGCCAAAAACCTTGGGGACACCACCCCCAAAATCGGGGACACCCCCATGGGGCAGGTGGGATTGCCCAAAATTGGGGACACCCCCGAAACCTCAGGGACACCATCCCCAAATTGGGGACACCTTCCCAAAACCTTGGGGACACCCCCATGGGGCAGGTGGGATCACTCAGAATTGGGCAACCCCCCCCAAAAATTGGGGAACCCCCCAAAAGAGCAGGTAGTATCTCCCAGAATATTGGGGAACCCTCTCCAGGGCAGGTGGGACCACCCAAAATTGCGGGGGGATCCATCCCAAATATGAGGAATCCCCCTATCAGGCAGGTGGTATCTCCCAAAATGTTGGGGAAACCCCCCCCCCTCCCGTATAAGGCAGATGGGATCATCCGGAATGGGGAAATCCCTCCCCCAAAATTGGGGAACCCCCAAAAAAGACGGGGGAACCCCCCCCCCCCAAAACAGCAGGATCACCCGTTGTATTGGGGAACCCCTCTCGAGGGCAGGTGGTATCTCCCAAGTATATTGGGGAACCCCTGGGAGCTCAGGTGGAACCACCCAAAAAAAGGGGGGGAACTCCCAAAATCCAGAACCCTCCTGGGACTCCTGGGAGCCCCCAAAATTTGGGGTCTCCTCCCTTAAGGGTCCAGGGGGGACCCCAAAATCCAAACTGAGCCCTGACCCCCCCCAAATTCCCCAATTTTGGGGTCAGTTTCCAGAATTTGGGGATTCAGTGCGTGAAGAAGCGAGAGCTGGAGGCGGCTGTGGCCGAGCGGATCCGCACCAACAACAACCCCTTCAACGGTACTGGGAGCACTGGGAGGGACTGGGAGGGACTGGGAGAGGACTGGAAGGGATTGGGAGGGCACTGGGAGGGGACTGGTGTGTACTGGGATATACTGGTCCATACTGGGCACGACCTGGGGGTATCACTGGGGGGTGCCTGGGGGTGTCACTGGTTTATACTGGTTTATACTGGTTTATATTGGTTTATACTGGGCAGTGCTGGTGGAGCAGCGTGGGGGTGAGTACGACCTGGGGGTGTCACTGGTTTACACTGGGTTATACTGGTTTATGGTGGTTTATATGGGTTTACAGTGGTATATACTGGTCTGTACTGGTTCATACTGGTCTGTGCTGGTTTCCAGTGCCGGCGGAGCAGCGCGGGGGCGAGTACGACCTGGCCGCCGTCCGGCTCTGCTTCCAGGTGTGGGTGAGGGGCCCGGGGGGGCTGCGGCCCCTCCCCCCCGTCCTGTCCCAGCCCATCTACGACAACCGTGAGTGACCGGGGGGGGGGCAATGGGGACACCTGGGGACACACCTGGGACATTGGGGACACACCTGGGGATACCTGGGGGACATTGGGGACACACCTGGGGACACTTGTGGGACACCTGTGGGACCCCCCCAGTGTCCCCGGTGACCCCGGTGACCCCGTGGTGACCCCGTTGTGTCCCCAGGTGCCCCCAGCACGGCCGAGCTGCGCATTTGCCGCGTCAACCGCAACTCCGGGAGCTGCCGGGGCGGGGACGAGATCTTCCTGCTGTGTGACAAGGTGCAGAAAGGTGAGGGACAGCCCGAAAACACCCTGAAAACAACACCCCAAAAACAACGCCCTGAAAACACCCCGAAAACACCCCAAAAACAACACCCCAAAAACACCCTGAAAACACCCTGAAAACACCACAAAAACACCCCCAAAACACCCTAAAAACACCCCAAAAATACCCCAAAAACAGGACACCCCAAAACCTGGGACATCCTGAACTGGGGACACCCCGAAAATGGGACACCCTGGACCTGGGACCCCCAAAACCTGGGGATATCTGTGTCTGTGTCCCCATGCGTGTCCCTGTCCCCATGCCCTGTCCCCATGCCCTGTCCCTGTCCCTGTCAGTGTCCCCATGCCCTGTCCCTGTCCCCATGCCCTGTCCCTGTCCCCGTCCCTGTCCCCATGCCCTGTCCCTGTCCCCTGGTGTCCCCTGCTGTCCCACGGTGTCCCCACGGTGTCCCCCTGTCCCCGCAGAGGACATCGAGGTCCGTTTCTGGGCCGAGGGCTGGGAGGCCAAGGGCTCGTTCGCGCAGGCCGACGTTCACCGCCAGGTCGCCATCGTGTTCCGCACGCCGCCCTTCCGGGACCCCGCGCTGCGCGCCCCGGTCACCGTGCGCATGGAGCTGCAGCGGCCCTCGGACCGCCAGCGCAGCGCCCCCGTGGACTTCAGATACCTGCCCCACCAGGGTGGGCCTGGGGAGGGGGCTACGGGGGGCTGTGGGGCAGTTATGGGGGGCTAGGGGCAGTTATGGGGGGGGGTACAGGCAGTTATGGGGGGCTAGGAGCTGTTATGGGGTCCCTTTGGGGCATTCTGGATCCATAGAGTTGCAGTGCCCCTGTGGATTTCTGCTACCTGCCCCACCAGGGTGGGCCTGGGGAGGGGTCTGCAGGGGGCTATGGGGCAGTTATGGGGTCCTTAGTGTGGGTTTGGGGGGCTCCAGGGTCCCTTTGGGGCATCCTCAGGTGACTCTGGGACATTCCCGGGTCCCTTTGGGGCATTCCCGGCTCCCTGGATCCCATTGATCCCTATTCCCATTGCAGCTCCCATTGATTTCCTATTCCTGCCCCACCAGGGTGGGCTTGGGGAGGGGTCTGGGGGCTCCCAGGGGGTCTCAGGCAGGTGCCAGGCCTCACTGGGATCTAACTGGTGTCACTGGTGTCACTGGTGCAGGGGACCTGCAGTGCATCGAGGAGAAGCGCAAGCGGACGCGGGAAACGTTCCGCTCCTTCATCCAGCGCAGCCCCCTGCCCGGTGGGAATTCGGGGGGATTTGGGGGGATTTGAGGGGATTATTGGGGTCCCTGGGGGGGATTATTGGGGTCCCTGGGGGACTTTGGGGGGGATTTGGGGGGATTATTGGGGTCCCTGGCGGGTCTGGAGGGGAAACTGGGGGTCCCTGCGGGAGATTTGGGGGATCCCAGGAGGGTTTGGGGTCCCTGGGGGGGCTCCAGAGGGGATTTGGGGTCCCTGGGGGGGTCTCTGAGGAGGTTTTGGGGTCCAGAGGGGATTTGGGGTCCCTGGGGTGGTCTCTGAGGAGGTTTTGGGGTCCAGAGGGGATTTGGAGTCCCTGGGGGGGTCCCTGACCCCCATTTCCCCCCCAGCTCCAGCCTCCAGCGAGTCGCGGCCCCCCCGGCGCCTGGCGGTGCCCTCGAGAGCCCCCCCGGCCCCCCAGAACCCCCCCAGTGCGGGTGAGCGGGGAACTGGGAGCACTGGGAGCACTGGGAGGGACTGGGAGGGACTGGGGGGGGGAAATGGGTGGTGGGAGGAAAGGAGGGAATTGGGGAGGGGGAGATTGGGGGGTAAATGGGGAGGGGTAAATGGGGCTGGGGGCGATTTTGGGGGGACAATGGGGGAAATTGGGGGGCGTTGAGCCCCTCCCTCACCCTCCCCTCCCCCCCCCCAGCTCCCTCCTTCTCTTTCGGGGGTCCCGGGGGGCTCCTGGGGGCGCCGCCCCCCGCCGAGGCCGAGCCTTTGTCGGAGGCGCTGCTGCAGCTGCAATTTGAGGAGGGGTCCCCCCAAATCCCCCAAATCGGGGGTGGGGGGGGGTCCAGCAGCGTGACCCCCCCCCAGTTGGATTTTGGGGCCCTTTTGGGGGACTCCCCCTTCCCCCCCCTGGACCCCCTGAACCCCTCGGAGCTCCAGCGCCTGCTGGGACCCCCCGAGCTCCCCCCGAACTTCGGGGACCCCTCCCCAGATTTTGGGGGGGGGGTTTCAGAGCTGCCCCCCCCTCCCGCCCAGGATTTTGGGGGGGGTCCCCCCATGCTGATGTCGTACCCCGAGGCCATCGCCCGCCTGGTGCAGAGCCAGGCCCCCCCCGCCCCGGGGGCGCCCCCCGAAATGGGGCTGGGGGCGGAGCTGGGGGGGGGCGGGGAGGACTCGCTGCCCTCCCTGGGCGAGCTCGACTTCAGCGCCTTCCTCAGCCAGTTCCCCTCCTCCTGACTGGGACGCACTGGGACGGACTGGGGGGCTACTGGGAGGGTCTGGGGCTTTACTGGGAGGTGTTGAGGGGTTACTGGGAGCCACTGGGAGGGATCTGGGGGAGTTCAGGGGGTACTGGGAGCCACTGGGAAGGTCTGAGGCTTTACTGGGAGTTACTGGGAGGTGTCTTGGGGTTTGTTGGGGCTTACTGGGAGGCTTTCGGGGGTTACTGGGACTTGCGGTGAGTTACTGGGAGGCGTCTGAGGGCTACTGGAGTTTACTGGGAGTTACTGGGAGGCTTCTAGTGTTAACTGGGAGTCACTGGGAGGGTTTTAGGGGTTACTGGGAGTCACTGGGAGGCCTTTAGGGGTTACTGGGAGTCACTGGGAGGCCTTTAGGGGTTACTGGGAGTCACTGGGAGGCTACTGGGGAGCATTGAGGGCTACTGGGGCTTACTGGGAGTCACTGGGAGCTCTCTGCGGTTACTGGGACACAACTGGGAGTCACTGGGAATTCCGTGCGGTTACTGGGAGCTACTGGGAGGACACCGAGTGCCTGCTGGGGGTTACTGGGAGACTCCTGGGGGGGGGGGGGTCCCTGGGTGCCTTTTTGGGGGGGGGGATCCCCGCTTCGCCCCGCCCCCCGGGGCACAGCAGCCAATGGGAGCGTGGCCGCCCCTCCCCCCAGCCTTAGCCCCGCCCCCATGGAAGTGCCTTTAGGGGGAGGGGAAAGCCCCGCCGCTCCCCCCACCCCAATAAACGGTCCAAGGCCCGCCTGCGTTTGATTGACAGCTGAGGGGCGTGGCTTTTGTTATGGGCGTGATTTATTTACGGGGGCGTGTCCATCTTGGCGCTGCCTCAGCCGGGGCGGGGCTTTGGCGGGAAGGGGCGTGGCCTCGTCCCGGAAGGGGCGGGGCGAGCCGCGCCGGGGAGGCCGCGGCGGAGCCGAGCGGGGGCCGGGGCCGGGGCCGGGGCCGGGCCGGGAGCGGCCGGAGCGGGGCCAGGAGCGGCGGGAGCGGGGCCGGGCGGGACCGTCCGGGATCCCCCGGGATCCCCCGGGGCCAGCGAGGCGGCCATGCCGAGCAAGAAGAAGAAATACAACGCGCGCTTCCCGCCGGTACCGGCTGAGGGGGACGGGGCCGCCATGGAAACGGGGGGGGCGGGCGGCGGGAAATGGGGGTTACCATGGCAACGGGCGGGGCGGGGAAACGGGGGTTACCGTGGCGACGGGCGGGGGGGTCACGTCACCATGGCAACGAGGGTGGGGTCATGAGGGTCACCATGGGAACCGCGGTGAGGGCGGGGCTGAGGCTGAGGGGTGGGCGGGGTTTGGGCGGGCGGGGCCGCACGTGAGGGGGCAGGTGGGGGCGCGGCCTGGGGTGGGCGGGGCTCTCCAGGTGAGCGCTCAGGTGAAGGAAGGGGGGCTCAGGTGAGGGAGGGGCTCTCCAGGTGAGGGAGGGGCTCTCCAGGTGAGGGTGGGTTGCTCCAGGTGAGCGCTCAGGTGAGGGTGGGGCTCTGTGCAGGCGCGGATCAAGAAGATCATGCAGACGGACGAGGAGATCGGGAAGGTGGCGGCCGCCGTGCCCGTCATCATCTGTATCCTCTGGCACACCTGGGCACAGCTGGGCACACCTGGGACCCCGCCCTGCTCACCTGCTCACCCCTGTGTCCCTGGGGCTGTCACCTGCGTGCCTGGGGCTGTCTCTGTGTCCCTGGGGGTGTCCCCTGCGCACCTGTCCATCTGTCCCCGCGCACCTGTGCGTATCCCTGGGGGTGTCACCTGCGTACCTGTCCGTCCGTCTGTCCGTCCTTAGCTCTGCGCTCCCAGCGCGGGCCCTGGAGCTGTTCCTGGAGTCGCTGCTGCGCAAGGCGTGTCACGTGACCCAGTCCCGCAACGCCAAGACCATGACGACGTCACACCTGTGAGTGCCTCACCTGTCCCCAGGTGTCCTTACCTGTCCCTCACCTGTCAGTGCCTCACCTGTCCCTCACCTGTCCCTCACCTGCCTTCACCTGTGAATGCCTCACCTGTCCCCAGGTGTTCTCAGGTGTCCCTCACCTGTCCCATCTGTTCCTCACGTGTGAGTGCGTCACTTGTCCCCAGGTGTCCTCACCTGTCTCCCACCTCTCCTTCACCTGTCCCCACTCGTCCTCAGGTGTCCTCGCCTGTCCCCACCTGTCCCCACCTGTTTGGCACACCTGGGCCACCTCAGGGAGTTGGGGACGTGTCTCTGACACACCTGAGGCACTTTTGGGGTGGGTGTGGCCTATCCCAGGTGTGTTGGGTGTGGCCGGGTGGGTGTGGCCCATTCCAGGTGCGCCGGGCGTGGTCAGGCGGGCTGTGGGCGGGGCCGGGCAGGTGTGGGCGTGGTCTGAGGCCCCGCCCACAGGAAGCAGTGCATCGAGCTGGAGCAGCAGTTCGACTTCCTCAAGGACCTGGTGGCCGCCGTGCCCGACATGCAGGGGGACGGCGACGACGCCCACGGCGACGGGGACAGGGGCCCCCGCAGGTGAGCACACCTGGGGACACACCTGGGCACACCTGGGCACACCTGGGGACAGCCCTGGGATAGTTGGGGAATACTGGGATACCCCCATAGTGACGGGGACAGGGGCCCCCGCAGGTGAGCACACCTGGGGACACCTGGGGCACACCTGGGGACAGCCCTGGGATAGTTGGGGGACACCTGGGCATACCTGGGGACACACCTGGGTACCTGGGGACACACCTGGGTACCTTGGGGGACACCTGGGGAGATCCCTGGACACCTGAGGGACACCTGGGGACACTTCTGGATCCCTGGGGGACACCTGGGGATACCTTTGGATACTTTGGTGACACCTGGGGACACCCCTGGATATCTGGGGACGCTTCTGGGCACCTCGGGGACCCTTGTGGCGTAGCTGGGGAACAGTTGTGGAGCCCTGAGGGACACCTTGGGTCACCTGGGGAGGGTCCTGGGGTACCTGAGGGACACCTGAGGGACCCCCAGGTTCCTCTGGGCCCCACCTGGGAGACCCTCCCCACACCTGAGGTCCCTGAGGGGGGTTTGGGGCAGTTTTGGGGTGCATGGGGGTCCCTGAGGGAGGGATTTAGGGCAGTTTTGGGGTCCCTGAGGGGGGGTTTGGGGTCAGGGGGGTCTCTAATGAGGGGGGGTCTCTTTCAGGGGGCGCCGCCCGGGCAGCGGCCGCAAGAACGGGGGTCCCGGGGCCAAGGGGACCCCAAAACAATCGGGGACAGACTCGGAGCAGGAGGTGAGGGGGGTCCTGGGGGGTCCTGGGGGGAAACTGGGGGGTCCTGGGGGGGTTTGGAATTTCTGGGTCCCCTCTGGGGTGGGGGATTTGGGGGTCCTGGGGGGATTTGGGGTTTCTGGGTCCCTCTGGGGGGGTTTTGGGGATCCCCTGGGCATGGGGGGGCGTGGGAGGATTTTGGGGGGGGTCCCCTCATTGTCCGTCCCCCCCCAGGAGGACTCTGAGGACAGCGACAGCGACGGCGACGAGGAGACCCCGCAGCCCCCCCCGGCCCCGCCCCCGCTCACCTTCAACAGGTGCGGCCTGGGGGCTCCTGGGGGGATTTGGGTTTTTTTGGGGGGGTTTGGGGTTTTTTTGGTGTTTTATTGGGGGGTTTTTGGGGGTTTTTTTAAAGTTTTTTTTTAGGTTTATTTGGGGTTTTTGGCCCGGGGGGGGGTTGGGGGGTTGGGGTTTTTTTGGGGGGGTTTCTTGGGGTTTTTGGGGGGGGGTTGGGGTTTTTTGGGGTTTTTGAGGGGGGGGTGGGGGTTTTTTTTGGGGGGTTTCTTGGGGTTTTTGGGGGGGAGTTTGGGGGTTTTTGGGGGGCAGTTTTAGGGGGGTTTTGGGGGTTTTTTTGGGGGGGTGTTTGGGGTTTTCTCAGGGTTTTCCCCCCCTCACCGTCCCCTTTTCCCGCAGCCCCGGGGTCCCCTTCGCCCCCCTGGGCCCCCCCACCCTCCCGGGGGGGCTCCCGGGGGGGCTCCCCCCGGCCCCCGGCCCCCCCCGCGCCCGCGAGGAAGAGGAGGAGGATGAAGATTACGATTCCTAGCGCCCCCCACCCCCCAATTTTTACCCTTTTCTCCAGGATTTTCCCCCATTCCGGGGTCGGGCCCCCCCCTCCCAGTTGGGCCTTACTGGGAGCTGGCCCTGGCCCCAGTTTGGGGGGGCTGGGGGGTACTGGGAGCACTGGGACCCCCCCGGACACACCTGGGACCCCTTTTTGGGGGTGGTGGGGGGCACAGGGGGGGTCGGGGGTGGATTTTGGGGCTCTTTGGGGGCGTTTGCTGAGTCGGGGTTTTTGTATCGGCTCAATAAAGTTCCTGTTTCCATATGGACCCCTCCCAAAAAAACCAAAACCTGGGACCCCCCCCAAAAAAACTCCTGGGACCCCCCAAAAAAAACCCCTGGGACCCGCCCCCAGAAACTGGGACCCCTCCCAAAATCCTGGGATCCCAAATTCCTGACACCCCTCCCAAGAAAAACCCTGAGACCCCCAAACCCCGGGACACCCCAAAAAAAACTCTGTGACCCCAAAAATTCTCAGACCCTCCCCAAAAAAATCCTGAGACCCCAAAAACTCTGAGACCCCCAAATCTCTGAGTTTTCCCTTAAAAAATTCTGGGATCCCAAACCTCTGAATCCCCTCCCCAAAATTCCCGGGACCCCTCCCCAGTTCCCATTTCCTTCCTCGGCCACCAGGGGGCGGCAGAGCCCCCACGGAACCCTATGGGGGATTTTTGGGGGGGTTCCGAGACGATTTTGGGGTTTTTTGGGGGGGTTTATGGGGGTTTGGGAGGTTGTGGGGATTTATAGGGGGGTCTTGGGGGACTGTCGAGGATATTGGGGGATTTATAGGGGGTCTATAGGGATTTATAGGGGAGCTGCGGGTACCTGGGGGGCGATGGGGGCATTTAGGGCAATTACAGGGTCTGCACTGGGGGAGCTTTTGGGGTCTCTGGGGGGGTTTTAGGGACCTGCAGGGGCACTGAGGACTTAAAGGATCTATAGGGGTCTGCGGGGGGACTTGTAGGACCCTAAAAGGGGGGGTTAGAGGGGTCTGGGGGGTCAGTGAGCTCCTATAGAGGCTGCCAGGGTCCTATAGGAGCTTTAAGGGGATTTTAGGGGGTCTTTAGGGGCTTGGGGGGCTCTGTAGGGGCTTGGGGGGATTTAGGGGGGTATGGGGGGATTATAGGGGTTATGGGGGGTCCACAGGGGCTCGGGGAGGCCGTGACAGCTCTCCGGGGGCTCTTGGGGCGCCCCGAGGGGCTCCTGGGGGCTCTTTGGGGTCCGGAGTGGGGACACCAACAGGTGGGGGGGGTCCCTAAATGTGGGGAGGGGCTCGGGGGGTGCTGATCCATCGGGGGGGGCCCTGTGGGGCCGCCGAGCCCCCGGCAGGGCGGGCGGGGGGACCCAGAGGCGTCCGGACCCCCCCGCGGCGCTGGAATTCGCCTCCTTCCCCCCCCCGCCGTTAATCCCGGTGGCACCAAAAGCGGCGATTTTGGCCTCGTTGTGTAACGGAGGGACCGCGGCGGGGACAGCGGGACAGACGGACAGGGACAGCGCCGCGAGAGCAGGTGGGACACGGGGGGACAGCGGGACAGACGGACAGGGGGACAGGGGGACAGGGACAGGGACAGACGGACAGGGACAGCGCCGGGAGAGCAGGTGGGACACGGGGGGACAGCGGGACAGACGGACAGGGGGACAGGGACAGGGACAGACGGACAGGGACAGCGCCGCGAGAGCAGGTGGGACACGGGGGGACAGCGGGACAGACGGACGGGGGGACAGGGACAGAGGGACAGGGACAGCGCCGCGAGAGCAGGTGGGACACGGGGGGGACAGCGGGACAGACGGACAGGGACAGACGGACAGGGGGACAGCGGGACAGGCAGACAGGGACAGCGCCGGGAGAGCAGGTGGGACACGGGGGGGACAGCGGGACAGACGGACAGGGCACAGGGACAGGGACAGGGGGACAGCGGGACAGGCGGACAGGGACAAGGACAGCACCGGGAGAGCAGGTGGGACAAGGGGGGGGACAGTGGGACAGACGGACAGGGGGACAGGGACAGACGGACAGGGACAGGGGGACAGGAACAGGAGGACAGGGACAATTGGGGGACCCCCGGGACAGGTGGGGTTTGGGGGAGCAAAGGTGGGGGGACAACAGATGGGGACAGTGGGGGGACCTCGGGATGGGGGTGGCACCTGGAGGACAGGAGGGGACAGGAGGGGACAGGAGGGGACAGGTGGGGACAGGAGGGGACAGGAGGGGACAGGAGGGGACAGGTGGGGACAGGAGGGGACAGGAGGGGACAGGAGGGGATTCCTGGGGCAGGACTGGGGGGAACATTTGGGGGACACAGGAACAGGTTGGGACACCAGGAAGGGGTTGGGGACATTGTTGGGGGGTTGGGGACATTGGACGGGTTGGGGACATCGTGGGGGGACACTGGGACAAGCTGGGGACACTGGGGGTGTGGTGGGGACAGGGGCTGGGTTGGGGAAATCCCAGAGGGGACACGGGACAGGTTGGGGACATGGTGGGGGGACACAGGACAGGTTGGGGACATCAGGGAGGGTTTGGGGACATCACAGAGGGGACACGGAGCCACAGCTGGCCGGATGTCCCCATCCCTGGGGAGCTGCGCCGAGGTGGAGCAGGGACAGGGACACGCTGGGAGGGGATGGGGACATCAGGAGGGGTTGGGGACGTGTGACGCAAGTGGTGACACCGTCCCCAGTGGCCACCACGTCCCCGGCTCCGTGTCCCCTCCCTGTCCCGTGTCCCCATGGCCCTGGGGGTGGCTGTGTCCCCTATGTTGGTGTCCTTCTGTCCCAGTGTCCCATGTCCTGCTGTCCCCATGGGTGAAGATGTCCCCAGGCCCCAGTGTCCCCGTGTCCAGCAGTGTCCCTGTCCCCAGCATTGTCCCCATGTCCAGCAGTGTCCCTCTGTCCGGCAGTGTCCCCATATCCAGCAGTGTCCCCATATCCAGCAGTGTCCCCGTGTCCAGCATTGTCCCTCTGTCCGGCAGTGTCCCCGTGTCCCGCGGTGTCCCCGTGTCCAGCATTGTCCCTCTGTCCAGCATTGTCCCCATGTCCAGCATTGTCCCCGTGTCCAGCATTGTCCCTCTGTCCGGCAGTGTCCCCATATCCAGCAGTGTCCCCGTGTCCAGCATTGTCCCTCTGTCCGGCAGTGTCCCCGTGTCCCGCGGTGTCCCCGCGATGCCGTTCGGGGCGGTGCTGGCGCAGGTCGGGGGCCTGGGCCGGTTCCAGGTGCTGCAGACGGCGCTGCTGGCGGTGCCCATCCTGCTCATGGCCAGCCACAACCTCCTGCAGAACTTCACTGCCGCCGTCCCCCCGCACCGCTGCCGTGTCCCCGCTGTCCCTGGTGCCACCTCCGCTGTCCCCGGCTCCACCTCTGCTGTCCCCGGCGCCACCCCAGCACCACCTGGTGCCACCTCGGCACCACCTGGTGCCACCTCAGTGGCCCCTCGTGACTCCTTGAGAGGCTCCAACACCGTCCTGAGCTCTCCTGGTGGCACCTCGGGGTCACCTGGTGCCACCCTGAGGTCCCCCAGTGGCTTGCACAGCACCAGTGACACCCGTGTCACACTCGGTGGCACCGTGGGGTCACCTGATGACACCAGTGTCCAGCCTGATGGCACCTGGGGGTCCCCCAATGGCACCCTGGGGCCTGCTGGTGCCATGCTGGGGTGGTCCAACGTCACCCTGGGGTCTCCTGATGTCACCCTGGGGTCCTGCCGGCGCTATGTGGCCAATGTCACCGGTGGGCCCCGGGCCACCGAGCCATGCCGTGACGGTTGGGACTACGACCGCAGCATCTACGTGGCCACCATCGTCACCGAGGTGGGGACACGGGGACATGGGGACAGGGAGGGTGGGGAGGTGACCACGGTGTCCTTGGGGGGGGACAACACCTCTGTGGGGACGGGGGGAGGGAGGGGAGAGGGTGGGATTTGGGGTGAGGTGGGAGGGACAAGGGATGGATGGATGGATGGATGGATGGATGGATGGATGGATGGATGGATGGATGGATGGATGGATGGATGATGGATGGATGGACGGACGGACGGACGGATGGATGGATGGACGGACAAGGGATGGATGGATGGAGATGCAGACAGACAGACTGACAGATGTCCCCCTGTCCCTGCAGTGGGACCTGGTCTGTGGCTACCGACAGCTGCGGCAGATGGCCCAGTCCATCTACATGGCCGGGGTCCTGGTGGGCGCTCTGGTCCTGGGGGGCCTCTCAGACAGGTAAAGGCAGCAGAGACCCCGCCCCTCTGTGCCTCAGTTTCCCTGTGGGGCTCTGGACAGTTCATCCCTCCTGGGATGGCTCCCAGTGGCTCCCAGTGGCTCCTGTTGCAGGTTTGGGCGCAAGGCCATGTTGATGTGGTCCTACCTGCAGCTGGGGGTGATGGGGACCTGCACGGCCTTCGCCCCCAACTACGCCTCCTACTGCGTGTTCCGCTTCGCCGGGGGGATGGCGCTGTCCGGCTTCGGCCTCAGCATCGCCTGCCTGGGTGAGGGGACACGGGGACAGCCCGTGGGCAGGGGGACATGGCCGTGGAGGGGGACAACGCAATGGTCATGGGTGGGGACAATGCAATGGTCATGGGTGGGGACAGCCATGGGTAAGGATGTCCCAATAGTCGTTGGTGGGGACATCCCTGTGGCCATGGGTGGGGACAACCCAATGGTCATGGCGGGGACATCCCGTGAGCGAGGACATCCCTGTGGCCATGCTGGGGTCACACGGCGTGGACGCGTCTGACCGTGCTGGGGTGGCCGCACTGAGCAGGAGGGTCCCAGCTCTGTGGGGACACCCCCAGTGAGCCGTGTCCCCATGTCCCTGGCAGTGGTGGAGTGGATCCCCACGCCCTACCGCGCCATCACCGTGGCCATCACCGGCTTCGCCTACACCCTGGGCCAGATCATCCTGGCCGGGGTGGCCTACGCCGTCCCTCACTGGCGCTGGCTCCAGCTCTCCGTGTCCCTGCCCTTCTTCGTCTTCCTCCTCTACTCCTGGTAGGACGTTGGGCCCCTCGGGGAGGCCCTGGGGATGTGGGGCAGTGCCTCAGTTTCCCCTGGCTGGCTGCAGGTGGTTGGCAGAGTCGGCGCGGTGGTTGGTGCTCTCGGGCAAGGCCGAGCGGGCGGTGAAGGTCCTGCAGCGCGTGGCCACCTTCAACAACCGCAAGGAGGAGGGGGAGAAGATCACGGTCGAGGTCTGGTGGTCCCACGGTGGGGATGGGGGCTGGAAACCACCCCCAGGCCCCTCCCCAACCTCTCCCGTTTCCCCTCTCCCAGATGTTGAAGTCCAACATGAAGGAGGAGCTGGCAGCTCTGAAATCCTCCTACACCGTCTCCGACCTGGTCCGGACCCCCGTGATCCGCCACATCTTCTTCTGCCTCTCCATCGTCTGGTGGGGCTGGGGACGAGGAGGGACGGACGGAGGGATGGATGGATGGATGGATGGATGGATGGATGGATGGATGGATGGATGGATGGATGGATGGATGGATGGGGGATGGATGGATGGATGGATGGATGATGATGGATGGGTGGGTGGGTGGATGGATGGATGGAAGGGTAGATGGACAACTGGACACCCAACCAGTGACCCCACCCATCCAACCCTCTCCTCCCCCACCTGCCGTCCCCATCCTGTCCTGTCCCAGGAAGGTGATGTCACCTCAAGGTCCCCCATCTCCTGCCTCACTCCAGGTTCTCCATCAGTTTCTCCTACTACGGCTTGGCCATGGACCTGCAGAACTTCGGGGTCAGCATTTACCTCATCCAGGTGATTTTCGGCGCCGTTGACTTCCCAGCCAAGGTGGTGGTGACTGTGTCCCTGAGCTACGTGGGCCGGCGGCTCTCGCTCATGGTGGCCTTGTTCCTGGCCGGGCTGGTCATCGTGGCCAACATCTTTGTGCCCACAGGTGGGTGTGGAGGGGGACGGGGGTCTCCATCACTCTGGCCACCAGTGTCCCCAACTTGTCACGTGTCTTCCTCCACGTTTCCATCACTGTGTCCAACCAATGACCTCATCCCCACCTGCCCGAGGTGTCCTTGCATGGTGGTCAAGCCCTGGTGTCCCCATGTCCCCCCACCCCACATCCAATCCCCGGTGTCCCCATGTCCCCCCATGCTGTGTCCCAGCCCCGGTGTCCCCATGTCCCCCCACCCCATTTCCGATCCCCGGTGTCCCCATGTCCCCCCATGCCGTGTCGGATCCCCGGTGTCCCCATGTCCCCACACCCTGTGTCCAATCCCCAGTGTTCCCGTGTCCCCCCGCCCTGTGGTCAAGCCCTGGTGTCCCCCTGTCCCCCTGCGCCGTGTCCCATCCCTGGTGTCCCCATGTCTGTCCCTCTGTCCCCGCAGAGCTGCAGACGGTGCGCACGGCGCTGGCCGTCATCGGCAAGGGCTGCCTGTCCGCCTCCTTCAACTGCGTCTTCCTCTACACCACCGAGCTCTACCCCACGCCCATCAGGTACCGCCCCGTCCCCGCGTGCCCAGGGTGGGGCAGGTCCCCGTCACCCCTCCCCGGACACCCCCAGGGCGCTCCGTGCCCCCCGTGACCCTCCCGGCGCCGCAGGCAGACGGGGCTGGGCTTCGGCAGCACCATGGCGCGCGTGGGCGGCATCGTGGCGCCGCTGGTGAAGATGATGGACGAGTACTACCCCTTCCTCCCGCCCGCCGTCTACGGGGTGGCCCCCGTGGTGGCAGCCGTGGCGGCCGCGTTCCTGCCCGAGACCCTCAACACGCCCCTGCCCGACACCATCGAGGAGGTGGAGAACAGGTGGGGACAGGGATGGATGGATGATGGATGGATGGATGATGGATGGATGGATGGATGGATGGATGGATGGATGGATGGATGGATGGACAATGGATGGATGGATGGATGGATGGATGGATGGATGGACAATGGATGGATGGATGGATGGATGGATGGATGGATGGATGGATGGATGGATGGATGGATGGATGAATGGATGGATGGATGGATGGATGGACAATGGATGGATGGATGGATGGATGGATGGATGGATGGATGATGGATGGATGGATGGATGGATGGATGAATGGATGGATGGATGGATGGATGGACAATGGATGGATGGATGGATGGATGGATGGATGGATGGATGGATGGACAATGGATGGATGATGGATGGATGGATGATGGACAATCAATGGATGATGGACAATGATGGACAACCCCAAGCCATGAGGAGATTCAGGGTCAAGGGACCTCTGGCTGCATTGAGGGACAGGTGGATGTATATGTTGGCAGAAGAACGAGCTCTGTGACTGGCTGAATGCTCGGCCTGGGCCACTCTACCCATACCATGACCCCCCTCCTCCTCCTCTTCCCCCTCCTCCTCCTCCTGCTCCTCCCTGCAGGACCAAGCAGAAGCCAGCAGGTGACCCCAAGGAGAAGATCGCGCTCCAGCCCCAGGACGGGCCCCCCCTGAAGGAGGCCTGAGGGACCCTGGGGGTGGGCACAGCCCCCCAGCCCTGGCCACCAGCGACCACCACCCCAGGGGTCCCCACAGCTTGGGGGGGAGACCTGGGTCGTGACCGGTGACCTCCTGTTGGGGTGGGGACATCTGGGCAGGAATAAAACAGCGCTGGTGGGGACACGTCTCGGGGTCTTATCTGTGCCCCCCCAGGCCACCCCCAACAATCACATCCAAGGTCACCTCCCATGGGACAATGCCCAAGGATGTCCCTGAGGTCACTTCCAATGAGGGGACAACCCAGGACCCCTTTTTTTGGGGGTCATCTCCACAGGAGGACCCCCCACAACCTTGTCCATCGATGAGGTGGCACCCAAGACCCCCATTTTTAGTGACACCTCATAGCCTTGTCCAATGGGACTCTACCCAAGAACCGTGTCCCCAAAGTCCCCTCACATAAGGTGGCACCAAGAACACCACGCTGGCCGTCACCTCCGACAAGACCATCCCAAATAACCCCGAACCAACTCTTCTCCTGGCTGAGGCGCCCCCCAAATCCCAGAGAAGGTGGAGAAGCACCACCCAAATCCCACCCCGCCCCCTCCCGGCACCACCCCGATGCCCCTTCCCCGATTTCCGTCCCCTGAGGCCACCCCGGCCCTTGCTCCCATTTCTGATGTGTCCCTTGGCCCCATCAACTCCCCATCAAAAATTAACCCCCGGCGGGGAATGCGCTGACCCAGGCAGGGCCACCTCCGTCAGCACCTTTCGGTCGCCTTTTGACCACTGAAATCGCTAAAATTTAACCCAGAGGCGCCACCGAAGGCCGGACATTGGTCCATGCCAGGAGACCTCCTCTCCCTGCGGTGCCCACTCTGGTGCCACCCAACCTCCTGGACAGCCCCTCTCCAAAACCTGACTTTTCCCCTCAAAAAAGCAATGCTGTCAAATAATAATTAAAATAAATGAGGTATTCCTTGTCTTCCTGCCCCAAATTGCTCCAGTTTTGCCCCACTTTGGGGGACTTTTGCCCCGAAAACACCTTTATTTTTACCCCTGGACACCTTTGTGCTGCACTTTTGCCTTCTCATGCTGGAAAACCACCAAAAACCCCCCGGAGACGTCAAACATTAACCCAAACCACCCTCGGGTCAGGTTATATAGGAGACCACCCCCGGGTGCTGCTGGAGGGAAGACACCGCGTGGCACAGGGAGGCGTTTTTGGGGTGAAACCCCTGAAATCCGGGGCTCTGCATGGCTGTGGGGCGTTCCCCGGCCCCGGTGGTGGTGGCGCGATGGCTTTCGCCAGCCTCCTGGAGCACGTGGGGGGCATGGGGCGCTTCCAGGTGCTCTCGGTGCTGCTCCTGTCCCTGCCCGTGCTGATGATGGCCAGCCACAACCTTCTCCAGAACTTCACCGCCGCCACCAGCGAGCACCGGTGCCGCCCGCGCCCGGGGGCCAACGCCAGCGGCCTCGACCCCGAGGCCCTGCTGAGGGTCTGGGTGCCCCGTGGGGAGCGGTGCCGGCGCTTCGTGACGCCCCAGTGGTGGCTTTTGGAGGCCAACGGCTCGGAGCCCACCAACAGCTCCTGGCCGGAGACGGAGCCGTGCGGGGATGGTTGGAGCTACGACCGCAGCGTCTTCACCAGCACCATCATCACGGAGGTGGGATGACGATGGGGGAGTTTTGGGGGGTGTCTGGTGGGCTTTTCACCCAATTCCATGGGTGGGTCCCACCCGGAGGCACCAACAAAGGGTCTGCTGCCAACACGGCATTGACCACTCCCAACTGGAGCATCTTCCCTGCTCGACCTTCGGTGGAGATGTCAACACCAGGAAGGCTCAGGAGGGGAAGGGAGGGATGGGGAGGTGGTGGCCATCCACAAGGGGGTCACAAAGAGGTCACAAGGGGGTCACAAGGGGTCACAAGGAGGTCACAGGACCCTTGGATGGACCTTCCAACCACAGCAATGCCGGCAAGGTGGCCAAGCATTCATTGTCACCTTTCCGTTGGCCATTCATTGACCTTATTGGCCGTTTTTGGTGGGTTTGGGGTTTGGGAGGCCAGAGGGGACCCTGAGCTCTGTCCCACCCCGTGTCCTCGTCCCTCGGCAGTGGGACCTGGTGTGCAGCTCCCGGGGGCTCAAGCAGCTGGCGCAGTCGCTCTACATGGCCGGAGTCCTGGTGGGCGGCGTCTTCGGGGGGCTCTCGGACAGGTGAGGGGGTCCTGCAGGCAGGTGGGGTGGCACCAGGGGGGTCCTCTCGCCTTCTCTGCCTCCTCTTCATTCCCTCCTCTTTCTCTTCCTCGTCCTCTTTTTCCTCCTCGTCCCCTTTTTTTCCTCAACCCCTTCCTCTTCCTCACCTTCCTCACCTCTCTTCCCCTTCCTCACCCCTTTTTCCTCCTCTTCACCCCCTCTTCCTTCTCCTGCCCCTTTCTTCATCCTTCTTGTTTCCTCCTCCTCTTCTCTTTCTCTTCCTCTTCCTCCTCCCCCAGCCCCATTTCTTCATCCTCACCCCCGGCTGCTCCTCCTCCTCCTCATCCCCGCCCAGGTTCGGCCGCCGCTCGGTGCTCACCTGGTGCTACCTGCAGATGGCCGCCATGGGCACCTGCTCGTCCTTCGCGCCCACCTTCAGCGTGTACTGCCTGTTCCGCTTCCTGACGGGCATGGCCTTCTCGGGCATCGTCCTCAACAGCGTCTCCCTCTGTACGTCATCCCTGGGCGCCCACCTGGGTGGGCTCCGTGTCCCCCTCAACCTGTGGGAGCCATCTCGATGGTGTCCGTGTCCTCCAGGCACCATCCCGGTGGTCTCCATGTCCCCTGGGCACCATCCTGGTGGTCTCTATGTCCCCTGGCCGCTGTCCTGGTGGTCTCCATGTCCTCCAGACATCATCCTGGGGGTCTCCATGTTCCCTGGGCACCATCCCAGTGGTCTCCCCGTCCCCTGGGCACCACCCTCGTGGTCTCCATGTCCCCTGGGCACCATCCTGGTGGTCTCCCTGTCCCCTGGGGTCCCGGTGGGCACTCCCAGGGGGTCCCCACGTGCCGTGTCCCGCAGCTCTGGAGTGGATGCCGACGCACATGCGGGCACTGGTGGGCACCTTCATGGGCTACTGCTACACCGCCGGGCAGTTCCTGCTGGCCGGCGTCGCCTTCGCCGTCCCCGACTGGCGCCAGCTGCAGCTCGTGGTGTCCCTGCCCTTCTTTGGCTTCTTCCTCTACTCCTGGTGAGGAGGAGGAGGGATGGATGGATGATGGATGGATGGATGGATGGATGGACGGACGGACGGACAGACGGATGGATGGATGGATGGATGGATGGATGGATGGATGGATGGATGGATGGACGGACGGACGGACGGACGGACGGACGGATGGATGGATGAATGGAGCTGTGGGGCCTGCACAGACATGGGGGACACGGGGCGATGACCAGAGGGACAGGGGGACGTTGCTGGTGGGATGGAGGTGGGACAGTGACCATAGCTGGGCTCCTGCCCCGTCCCCTCCCACACAGGTGGCTGACAGAGTCAGCGCGGTGGCTCGTCATGGTGGGGAGGTCCCACCAGGCCCTGCGGGAGCTCCAGAAGGTGGCCAGGATCAACGGGAAGAAGGAGGAAGGGGACAAGCTCGACATAGAAGTAAAAGGCTCCATCGGGTCCCCCAGGGTGTCCCTGGGGCGTTTTATAGGGATCCCTTGAATATCCACCCCATGGAGAGCTGTCCATCCATGGTCACTGTATCCATCACCCCTCACGCACCCCGTCCATCCATCCACTCATCATCCCAGTGACATCCATCTCCTCCATCTCCTCCATCTCCATCCATCCCCTCACCCATCCATGAATCCACCACCTCCATCCCACCACCACGCTGTCCATCTATGGCCACTGTATCCATCATCCCTCACGCACCCCGTCCATCCATCCACTCATCATCCCAGTGACATCCATCTCCTCCATCTCCTCCATCTCCACCCATCCCATCCGTCCATGAATCCACCACCTCCATCCCACCACCTCCATCCCACCACCCACCCATGACCCCCCTTCCCTTTTTCCACCCATCCTGCCCAGACCTGCCCAGGTACAAGAGGGTCCCCAGTGCCCCACCGCCATCCCAGAGCCCCCCCTGTCCCTGCAGACCCTGAGGTCCCACATGGAGAAGGAGATGACGTCGTCAAAGACCCGCCACACCGTGGCTGACCTGGTCCGGACGCCGGTCCTGCGCCGCATCTCCTTCTGCCTCTGCTTCGTGTGGTACGGCCGGCGGTGGAGGACACCAGTGGGTGGTTGTCCATCCCCCTCCACGTCCTTGACCTCCCCGTGCCACCCCACACCTCCTCACAGGTGACATCTTCACCTCCTCTCCCCCCTCGTGGCTCAGGTTCTCCACCAGCTTCGCCTACTACGGGCTGGCCATGGACCTGCAGAACTTTGAGTTCAACATCTACGTGATCCAGCTGATCTTCGGCGCCGTGGACATCCCGGCCAAGCTGGTGTCCATCCTCACCATCACCTACGTGGGGCGCCGCTTCACCCAGGCCGCCGCCCTCATCCTGGCCGGCTTGGCCATCCTGGCCAACGTCTTGGTGCCACGAGGTGAGACCAGGGATGGTGGCAGTGGTGTCCCCTCATCTCCAACCTCCCTGGGAGGGCCCAGACGAGCTCAACTCATTGATGGAACATCCAGGTTGCGTCATTTTAGCTTTTTATGGGGGATTTGCCCCAAATCCTGGTGTTTGGGGTCTTTTGTCAAGTGAGCTCAGCCCAAGTGGGGACATTGAGGTGACTCCCAGGTGTCTATCTGTCCCGCAGAACTCCGGACACTCCGGACAGCCCTGGCGGTCTTTGGGAAAGGTTGTTTGGCCGCGTCCTTCAACTGCGTCTTCCTCTACACGGGCGAGCTCTACCCCACGGTGATCCGGTAAGGAGGGGACGTGGCTGGGTGGTCCCTCAGGTGGTGCCTCAGGTGGTGCCTCAGGTGGTGCCTCAGGTGATGCCTCAGGAGCTCTGCGTGTCCCACAGGCAGACGGGCATGGGCTTGGCCAACACCATGTCGCGGCTGGGCAGCATCATGGCGCCCCTGGTGAAGATGGCGGGCGAGCTGTTCCCGGCGCTGCCCTTCGTCATCTACGGCGCCGCGCCCGTGGTCTCGGGGCTGGTGGCCGCCCTCCTGCCCGAGACACGGAACGTGGCCCTGCCCGAGACCGTGGAGGAGGTGGAGGGAAGGTGGGGCTGGAGAGGGATGAGGGGATGGATGGATGGATGGATGGGTGTGTGGTGGGATGGGATGGAGGGTGGGGAGGGACAGAGGTAGAGAAGATGGTTGAACGTGGGGGTGGAGGGATGGATGATGGATGGATGGATGGATGGATGGATGGATGGATGGATGGATGGATGATGGATGGATGGATGGATGGATGGATGGATGATGGATGGATGGATGGATGGATGGATGGATGGATGGATGGATGGATGATGGATGGATGGATGGATGGATGGATAATGGATGGATGGATGGATGGATGGATGGATGGATGGATGGATGGATGGATGGATGATGGATGGATGATGGATGGATGGATGGATGGATAATGGATGGATGGATGGATGGATGGATGGATGGATGGATGGATGGATGGATGGATGATGGATGGATGGATGGATGGATAATGGATGGATGATGGATGGATGGATGGATGGATGATGGATGATGGATGGATGGATGGATGGACGATGGATGGATGGATGGATGATGGATGGACAGAGGGAAGAATGGAAGGATGGACGGACGCCCATCCCAGCACCACAGAAACCCCCCTGTTCCCTCCAAGCCCCTCATCCCTCCCTCCCCACCAGGACACGATCCCAGAAGGACGAATCCCGACATCTCCAGGTCCCTCTCCAGCCCACCCCATCCAGCAACTCCACAGGGCCCCGTTAATGCCCCCGCACACCAGGGAACCCCCAAAATCCTCCTCCCTCGCTGCTCCTGATGGACGAACAAGCAGGATTGGGGGGTGGAGGAGCTCCAAACCCCCCCCAAGAGCAAAGGGACAGCAGTGACCACAAGGACCCGGCCGTCCCTTCCCTGTGGACTGGGGCGGAGGGGACGCTGGGCCCCCCCAAATCTCCACATCGAGGACGTTTCGGCCGCGCTGGAATAAAAACCAATAAAAGCAAAGCTCGAGTGCGATGAGGCCGGTGGGGGTGGGGTGGGGGTGGGGTGGGGGTGGGGTTGTTTTCCCACGGCCGCGGGGGGTCCCGCGCAGCCGGGCCGGGCCCGCCCCGAAGGAAAACACGAGAACAGCGGGAGCAGCGGGAACAGCGGGAACAGCGGGAACAGCGGGACCCCCCCCGGCCCCTCCCCCTCGGCCCGAGCTGCCGGGGATGGGCAAGGCCGGGGGACAGCGCGGGAAGGATCCGGGACCCCCAGGATCGGGGATCACGGGGATCGGGGAACCCAGGAACCAGGATTCCGGGGATTGGAGTCCCCAGGATCAAGGATCCTGAGGATCGGGGATCCCGAAATTGGGGACCCTTAGGATTGAAGATCCCAGGGATTGGGGATCCTGGGGATTAGAGGATCCTGAGGATTTGGGATCCTGGGGATTGGGGATCATGGGGATTGGAGATCCTGGTGTTTGGGGACCTCAGGAATTTGGGATCCTGAGGATCAGAGATCCCAGGGATTAGGGATCCTCCTGATTGGGTATCACGGGAATTGGGGGCCCCAAGAATCCCCATGTCCAGGTGCCTGGGGATCCCAAGGACCCACAGGCCCTGTTCATGGACACCCCAAAGACCCAGATGCCAAGGATTCAGGTGTTTGGATCCCGGGGACACAAGATCCAGGGTGCCCTGGCATCCCAAGAGCTCAGGGATCTCCAGGACTCAGGGATCGCAAGGATCCTGAGGATCCCAAGGACCAAGGACTCCGATGCCTGAGTGTCCAGGGATCCCAGGGATCCCAGGGATCCAGACCGCCCTGGCATCCCAAAGATCCCGGCATTCTGAGGGCACGGGGATGTCCCAGAAGTCCCCAGGAGCCAGAGATCCCGAGGATCCGTCCGCGTGTCCTCACACCTGGCTGGCGCCCATCCCGGTGCCCGGCTCCCCCCGTCCCCGCCACGCTCCGCTGCCCCCGCCGCCCTCCTGCCCGGGGTCCAAGGGGCTCCCACGACGCGGTTCAGAGCCCCCGGGACTTTGCCTCATCAATGATCCACCCTGGAGGGGCCCGGAGGGGGCCGGGGGTCCCATCTGCCACAGCCCGGGGGCTCCCAGGGCGAGGATGAGGATGGGCCGGGCTGGGTGCGGTGAAGGGGCAGCCCCGGGGTGGCCCGGGTGGGCCCGGCGTGGTCGGCACCGGCGTTTCCGGCCCGGGAGCGTCTCCAGCGATCCATGGCGGGGTCCGGAGTCAAACGTTAACCGGGACCAGGGCGGCCTTAAATAGGAGCGGGGCCAGGCCGGGGGCAGGGCAGGGCCATGGGGTGGTAGCGGCCGCCGAGGGCTCCGGATCTGGTGCTGGGAGAGGCCGGGAGTGACTGGGAGTGCCCAGACAGGTGAGTGATCAATACCGAGATCAATGGGTCACGGAGAGCCCGGCGAGGCCAGGAGAGAGATCAAAGATCAATAGATGGATCGGTGGAGAGGAGGGCTGATCAATAGAGAGATTATGGGTCAGAAGGTTGATCAATAGGGAGATTGAAATAAATAAATCAGCAAATAGAGGGGTTAAAGGTCAAGAAATCAATCAAAAGAGCAATTAAAGGTCAATAAATCAATCAATAGGAAGATTACAGGCCAAGAGATCAATACAGAGGTTAAGATTGATCATTGATCAGTAGATTATAAATCAATAACTGGATCATTAGAAGGATTGATGGAGAAGAAGAGCGTTATTCTGATTGGTCGATTATGGTTCAATAGATTCGTCAATATAAAAATAGAGACCATTATATGATCAATTAACAGATTAGAGATCAATTTATTGGTACTAGAGATACACAGACTAACAGATGGATCAATAGAGATCCCCCCAGATTAATAGATTGATTGATCATGCCATCAATAGATTAATAGATCAATCAATAGTTCAATAGATCAATAACAGAAACATATGGATCAATAATGCGTAAAGAGATCATGGACAAATTATGATCAACCTATTATAGATAAGGGGAGTCTAGTGATCAATAATTTATCAATGCAGAAAGAACTCGCTGCATTGATTGGCAATTGATAAATCAATCAATAGGTTGATTATCAGCAGAAAATCGATTTGTTGGTCGGCTAAGGATCAATAAACGGGCAGAGAGAGCAGAGAGATCCATTGATCCATGGATTGATCGATTGACCGGGGGTGAAGGAGGGGCCGGGGGGGGCGGGGCTGAGAGAGGGGCGGCCGGAGGGACAGAGGGACGGCCGGACGGACAGAGGGACGGCCGGAGAGCCCGGACAGTCCCGAGAGTCCGAGCCGGAGCCAGGAGCGGCCGAGAGAGGAGGAGGAGGAGGAGGAGGAGGAGGAGGAGGAGGAAGAGGAGAACAGGTGGGGATTGATTGATCGTGAGGGATCTGAGGGATCGGTGGGACGGGGGAGAGAGGATTGATTGATTGATTAATAGATTGATTAATTGGGAAGGGATGAGGGGGAGCTGAGAGCAAGAAATGATCAGTGATTGATTGATTGATTGATAAAGTGAGAGTGACGGCGATAGGTGGATTGAGGAATAGATAATAGATCAACATATTGATAGATCAGAGACACAGATTGATTGATCTATCAACAGACAGATCAATAGAGATCAATAGATTGATAGATTGGTCAGCAGGTTGATCAATCAGGCTGATAGATAAATCCACTGATCAAGGGATGGATCAATCTGTTAACACATCCGTTGATCCATCTGATAGACCAATAAATTGATTGATTGATTGATTGATTGATTGAGCAATCAATAGGTGATCAATAGAGGGTCCTTGTGCCATTCTGGGGACTGTCCACTCTCGTCCATCCACCCTCGGCCACTCTGTGTCCTTCCTCCACCCCTGGGGCCAACCCTCATCCTCCTCCCTCCCCCCCTTGGTCACCCCTTGGTCACCCCTTGGTCACCCCTTGGTCACCCCTCCGCTGACCACCCAAACCATCCCTGACCTCTCCTGACCCCTCCTTTGGTCCATCCCTGGGTCTGTCCATCCCCTGACCACACTTTGGCCATCCCTGACCACCCTTTGGCCATTCCCTGACCACCCTGTGGCCCTTCCTTGTCCTTTCCTCCTCTTCCCCTCCACAGCTGACCAGGCCCCTGTCCAGCTCCGTCCCCCTCCGGCCATGTCCTTCGTGGAGCTGCTGTCCCGCCTGGGTGGCATGGGCCGCTTCCAGGTGACCTACGTGGCCGCGCTGGCCGTGCCCCTGCTCATGCTGGCCAGCCACAACCTCCTGCAGAACTTCACCGCCGGCATCCCCGAGCACCACTGCCGGCCCCGGCCCGCGGCCAACGCCACCGAGGTGCCCCTGGTGGTGTCCATCCCCTGGGACGGCCACCGCCGGCCGCAGAGCTGCCGCCGCTACGTGGAGCCCCAGTGGCACCTCCTGGACGTCAACGGCTCAGCCAACGGCACCGAGGCGGCCACCGAGCCGTGCCACGACGGCTGGACCTACCTGGACGGCATCTTCAGCGACACCATCGTCACCGAGGTCAGGGAGGGGGACACCAGGGGGTCCCTCAGGGCCGGGGATGCTGGTGTGCCTCTGGTGGCCCCATGGTGACCCTGTGGTGTCCTCATGATGACCCTGGTGGTGTCCCTGGTGGTGACCCCCATGATGACCCCCATGGTGACCACATGGTGACCCTGGTGGTGTCCCTGGTGGTGACCCCCATGATGATCCCCATGGTGACCACATGGTGACCCTGGTGGTGTCCCTGGTGGTGACCCCCATGATGATCCCCATGGTGACCCTGTGGTGTCCCCATGGTGTCCCTGTGGTGACCCCCATGATGACCCTGTGGTGTCCTCATGGTGTCCCTGTGGTGTCCCTGTGGTGACCCCCATGATGACCCCCATGGTGACCACATGGTGACCCTGGTGGTGTCCCTGTGGTGACCCTGTGGTGTCCTCATGGTGACCCCCATGATGATCCCCATGGTGACCCTGTGGTGTCCCTGTGGTGTCCCTGTGGTGACCCCCATGGTGACCCTGTGGTGTCCCCATGGTGTCCCTGTGGTGACCCCCATGGTGACCCCCATGGTGACCCCCATGGTGACCCCCATGGTGACCCCGTGTCCCCTCCCGGTGGCAGTGGGACCTGGTGTGTGACTCCAAGAAGCTGAGGCAGGTGGCCCAGTCCATCTACATGGCCGGGATCCTGCTGGGCTCCACCCTCTTTGGGATCCTCTCTGACAAGTGCGTTGGACTGGGAGGAACTGGGAGGAACTGGGAGGGACTGGGAAGGGGAAGAGGGGTGTGGTGCTCTCTGCTCCCTCTGGGCCCCACTGTCCTGGTGTCCCCATGGTTCCCCTCTGTCCCCACGTCACTCCCAGTGCTCCCAGTGCCCATATTCTTCATCCCAGTGTTCCCAGTGCCTTGTGTGCCCATCCCAGTGCCCACACCCCCAACCCAGCATCTCCAGAACCCAGGACTGTCCCATCCCAGTACCTCCAGTTCCCCACGTCCCCCATCCCAGTGCTCCCAGTGCTCCCAGCGCTGCCGTGTCCCCGCAGGTTCGGGCGCCGGGCGCTGCTCACCTGGTGTTACCTGCAGCTGGGGGCCACGGGGGTGGGCACGGCGGCCGCCCCCTCCCTCCTGGTGTACTGCGTGTGCCGCTTCCTGACCGGGCTGGCCATGGCCGGCGTGTCCCTCAACTCCGCCTCCCTCTGTGAGACTCCGCCCCGGGGACCCCCAGACCAGGGACCCCCAAACCAGGGAGGGACCCCCAGCCCAGGGAGGGACCCCCAAACCAGGGAGGGGCCCACACATCCGCCCCAAAACCCAATGACCCATGGGAGGGTCCCAACCCCACCTCATTAACCCAACCCCAACCCCATTGACCCAAACCCATCCCACTGACCCGACCCAACCCCACTGACCCAACGCCACCACCCCATTGACCCTTGGGAGGGTTGTGGCCCCAAACCCATCCTACAGACCCAACCCCAACCCCACTGACCCAACCCCATTGACCCAACCCAACGCCATTGACCCCACCCCACTCCACTGACCCATACCAACCCCACTGACCCAACCCCATTGACCCAATCCCACTGACCCAACCCAACCACATTGACCCAACCCAACTGCATTGACCCAACACCACTCCCCTAACCCAAACCGAACCCCACTGACCCAATCCCACTGACCCAACCCCACCCCACTGACCCCACCCCACTGACCCATGAGGAACCCAAGCCCCAAGCCCACCCAGGCCCCCCCGGGCCAGCCCCTGACCCCACGGCCATGCCCAGGCATGGAATGGATCCCGACGGAGGCGCGGGCCGTGGTGGGCACCATCAATGGCTACTGCTACACCCTGGGCCAGTTCGTGCTGGCGGCCGCAGCCTTCGGGCTCCCGCGCTGGCGGCAGCTCCAGCTCGCCGTGTCCCTGCCCTTCTTCGTCTTCTTCTTCTACTCCTGGTAAGGGACCCCCTAGGTGTCCACCCCCAGTGTCCACCCCCAGTGTCCATCCCTGGTGCCCACCCCCAGTGTCCACCCCCAGTGTCCATCCCCAGTGTCCACCCCCAGTGTCCATCCCCAGTGTCCATCTCCAGTGTCCATCCCCAGTGTCCATCCCTGGTGTCCACCCACAGTGTCCATCCCCAGTGTCCATCCCTGGTGTCCACCCACAGTGTCCACCCCCCGTTTCCACCCCCATTGTCCATCCCTGTCCCCCCCAGTTTGGGGTCCTTTGGGGGCGGTGGGGTCCGGGGGGTGTTGGGGACCCCCAGGTGTCACCTGTCCCCCAGGCTGTACGTGGAGTCCGCGCGCTGGCAGGTGACCTCGGGCAGGCCCGACCTGGCCCTGCGGGGGCTCCGCAAGGTCGCGAGGGTCAACGGCAGGAAGGAGGAGGGGGACAAGCTCAGCGAGGAGGTGGGGAGGGGTCTGGGGGTCGCCCAGATCCCTCTGAACCCCCAAATCCCCTGATTTGATCTGCCCCTAAATCCCCCCAGTTCGCCGGTCCCTTCCCCTCCATCCCTGTCCCGCCCTGATCTTGGGGGATCCCCCAAATCCCCCCCTGTTCTCCCATCGATCCCCCCATTCCCTCTCTCCTCGACCCCAAACCCCCCCCAGGCCCCTTGGATCCCCCCCAGATCCCTCGGAACCCCGCGGGTCCCTCTGATCCCACCCCAGACCCCTCCAGATCATCAGAATCCCCCCTTAGACCCCTTGAATCCCCCCAAGCCCCCTGGATCCCCCTCCCCAGCCCCCTGGAGCCCTCCCTGGGGTGGATCCCCCAGATCCCGGGGCAGATCCCGGGGCAGATCCAGGGGCGGATCCCGGGGCAGATCCCAGGGCAGATCCAGGGGCGGATCCTGGGGTGGATCCCAGGGCGGATCCAGGGCAGATCTCAGGGCGGATCCCAGGGCGGATCCTGGGGCGGATCCTGGGGTGGATCCCAGGGCAGATCCAGGGCAGATCCCGGGGCAGATCTCAGGGCGGATCCCGGGGTGGATCCCGGGGCAGATCCCGGGGCAGATCTCAGGGCAGATCCCAGGGCGGATCCCGCGTTCTCCCCCGCAGGCCCTGCGGGCTCTGGTGCGCCGGGAGCCGCCGCTGCCAGGCGGGGCCGTGGCCGCGCTCGTCCGCACCCCCGGCATGAGGATGGTGTCGTGCGGGGTCTCCTTCGTCTGGTGAGTCCCGGCAAAAAACTCTTTTTTTTTGGTAAAAAAACACTATTTGGGGGGAAAAAACCTATTTGGGGCGGAAACTCCACATTTCGGGGAAATAACTCATCAAATTTTGGGCAAAAATCCCTGATTTTGGATGCATAAAACCACCTTTAGAGGGAAAAATGCCCCCACCTTTTGGGTCAATTTTTTGGGGAAACTTCACGTGTTGGGGAAAAACATCTTTTTGGGGAAAAAAACATCTATGGGGAAAAATCCCCACGTTTATTGGGGAAAAAACCTCATGCTTTTGGGCAAGAAATACCTTTGGGGGACACAACTTGTGTCCACCTTTTGGGGTAAACTCCCCATATTTTTGGGAAAAAATTCACACTTTTTGGGTCAAACCTACAACTTTTGGGGCAAAAAATCGTCTCTTGGGACCAAGGCACACTTTAGGGCAAACCTCGATCTTTTGGGACAATCTCCATCTTTTGGCACAACCTCCAATTTTTGGGGACAACTCCATCTTTAGGGCAAACCTCCATCTTTTGGGACAACTTCAATCTTTTGGGACAACTTCAATTTTTTGGGACAATCTCCATCTTTTGGGACAATCTCCATCTTTTCAGTCCCAACCACTCAATGTTGGGTGGTTTTGGTGCTGATTTTTCGGATTTTGGTGCAGGTTCTCCACCAGCTTCGCCTACTATGGGTTGGCCATGGACCTGCAGGGCTTCGGCTTCAACGTGTACCTGAGCCAGCTGGTGTTCGGCGCCGTGGACATCCCGGCCAAGCTCCTGTCCGTGCTGGTCATCTCCTGCCTCGGCCGGCGCCTGGCCCAGGGCGGCTCCCTGGCGCTCGCCGGGCTCTGCATCCTGGCCAACATCTTCGTGCCCAGCGGTGGGAGCGGCCACCGGGAGCGATGGGATGGGATGGGATTGGGACAGGGAGGGACACGGGGCAGGGATGGAGGAGAACGGGGTGGAGGACAATGGGATGGAGGACAATGGGGTGGAGGACAATGGGTTGGAGAAGAATGGGATGGAGGACAATGGGGTGGAGGAGAACAGGGTGGAGGACAATGGGATGGAGGACAATGGGGTGGAGGACAATGGGTTGGAGAAGAATGGGATGGAGGACAATGGGTTGGAGAAGAATGGGATGGAAGGTTTGAGAATGCAGGGATGGAGGAGAATGGAATAGAGAACAATGGGATGGAGGACAATGGGATGGAGGACAATGGGATGGAGGGATGATGAAGGACCATCAGTGGGATGAAGGGTCATTGATGAATGGTCACCGGAGGGGTGAAGGGTCATCAGGGGGCGCAAGGTCACCACAGGGGTGAAGGATGACCGGCGGGTGGACACTGAGGAGCCGAGGCTGATGTGTCCGCAGAGCTGCCGACGCTGCGCATGGCCTTCGCCGTGGTGGGGAAGGGCGCCTTGGCCGCCTCCTTCAACTGCGCCTACATCTTCACCGGGGAGCTCTTCCCCACCGTCATCAGGTGGGTGGGGCCACCCAGTCCCGCCCCCACCCAGCCAGGCACCGGCCACGTGCCAACCCCACCTTCCATCAACCCAACCAATCATCAACCCAACCACTCATTAACGCAACCACTCATTAATGCAACCACTCATTAATGCAACCACTTGTTAACCCAGCAAGTCATCAACCCAACCACTCATTAACGCAACCACTCGTTAACCCAACCACTTGTTAACCCAACCAACCATCAGCCCAACCATTGGCCACTCCATCCATCCATCCATCCATCCATCCATCCATCCGTCCATCCATCCATCCATCCATCCATCCATCCATCCATCCATCCATCCATCCATCCATCCCTCCATCCATCCATCCATCCATGAATGCCTCCACCCCTTGTCCATCCCTCTGTCACCCCTTGTCCATCCCTCTGTCACCCCTTGTCCATCCCTCTGTCCACCCCTGTGTCCATCCGTCCATCCCTCCGCAGGCAGACGGGGATGGGCCTGGGGGGCACCATGGCTCGCGTGGGCAGCATGGTGGCCCCCCTGGTGCGGATGCTGGCCGACGTCACCCCGGTGCTGCCCCTGGTCATCTACGGCGCCGCGCCCATCGTCTCGGCCATCGCCACCTGCTTCCTGCCCGAGACCCGCAACGCGCCCCTGCCCGAGACCGTCAAGGACGTGGAGAGGAGGTGAGGACACCCCAAACCCCCCCGAGACCCTTCCCTGGGGGGAACGCCCCTGTTTGGGGTGGGGTTGGTTCTTGGAGGAACCCAGGAGCTTTGGGGATGGAAAGGGATGGAGAAGGATTGGGCTGAGATGGAGGTTTTGGGGTTGGGATGGAGGTTTTGGCATTGGAATTAAGGTTTTGGGGTTGGGTTGGGTTGAAGGTTTGGGGTTGGGATGAAGGTTTTGGGGTTGGGATGAAGGTTTTGGGTTGGGATGAAGGTTTTGGGTTGGGTTGGATGTTTGGGGTTGGGTTGGAGGTTTTGGAGTTGGGTTGGAGGTTTTGGAGTTGGGTTGGAGGTTTTGGGTTGGGATGAAGGTTTTGGGGTTGGGATGAAGGTTTTGGGTTAAGATGGAGGTTTTGGGGTTGGGATGAAATTTTGGGGTTGGGATGAAATTTTGGGGTTGGGATGAAGGTTTTGGGTTGGGATGGAGGTTTGGGGTTGGGTTGGAGGTTTTGGGTTAAGATGGAGGTTTTGGGTTGGGATGAAGGTTTTGGGGTTGGGATGAAATTTTGGGGTTGGGATGAAGGTTTTGGGTTGGGTTGGAGGTTTGGGGTTGGGTTGGAGGTTTTGGGTTGGGATGAAGGTTTTGGGTTAAGATGGAGGTTTTGGGGTTGGGATGAAATTTTGGGGTTGGGATGAAATTTTGGGGTCGGGATGAAGGTTTTGGGTTGGGATGGAGGTTTGGGGTTGGGTTGGAGGTTTTGGGGCTGGGTTGGACGCTTTGGGGCCAGGAAGGGTTGACACTTTTAGCAAGACCTGAACATTTTGGGGAGAACCTTGAAGGTTTTGGGAAGGGTTGACAGTTCTGGGATCGGGAAGGACGAAAATTCCGTGGATTTTGGGGATTCTTGGGAGCTTTTGGGGTCCCTCCAGGGCGGGTCACCTCGAGGACGACGACGTCGCCGTCCCCCTGAGCAGCACCAAGAGCCAGGACGGCGCCTGAGGGGGGGATTTGGGACCCCCGGGGGGATTTTGGGGCCGGGACCCCCCTGGAGTCCCCCCCAGCCCCTCCCCCCCCGGGTTATTTATTCAAATTCAATCCCAATAAAATCTCGTGGGAATTTCGGGATCCGGCTCCGCCCGCGGCCGTTCTGGGAGGGGCTGAGGGATTTGGGGGCGTCCCCATCCCCAAAGGGGGCTCAGACATCAGGGACCCCCCCTCCCCGAGCTCGTTAACGAGCGTTAATTGGAATTCCCGCAGCTCGGCGGCCTTTGCCCCAATTCCGGCGATTTGGCTGCAAAATAAATCTGGGAACGGGATTAATTCGCATTTCCAGGCAGGGGAAAAAACCTAAACGGGGCAGATTTAACCCCAAAAAAAAGAGCAGAACAACCTCAGCACAGGCCCTTGGAAAAGTCAGATCCCAATCCCAAAACTGGGATTTCTAACACCAAAAAAAAAAGAGCAGCACAACCTCAGGATGGGCCCTTGGAAAAGTCAGATCCTAATCCCAAAATTGGGATTTTTCACCCCAAAAACCAGGCAGCACCCCCTCAATCTCAGCCCTCAGAGAAGCCACATCCCATCCCCCCCAAACTGGGCATTTTTTACCCCAAATCCAGGAACCCACCAGCCCCAAAATCCTCAATTTTTGCCCCAAATCCACATTGCGCTCTCAAATCCCAATTTTTGCCCCCAAATCCCCAATTTTTTACCCCCAATCCCACCTTTTTCCCCCCCAAACTTTGTTTTTTCCCCAACCCCTCCCATTTTGCCCAAAAAACCCCACTCACTCCATTTTTCTGTGGTTTTTATTACGAAAAATGAGCATTTTGAGCCGTTTTGGTGTCGTTTCGCTCGTTCCCGGATAAGACACAACCGTGAAGCTTCGCCCAGGGGAGTTTTGGGGTGAATCCCCCTGGTTTTGGGACATTTCCATGTCCCCACCCCCGGCAGGGCATGAAAAAGGGGGAAAAAAATCCCATTTTGAACCAAAACGCCGTCGATTCCCCCCAAAATCGTGCTCGGGACGGGGGGGAGAGAAACCACCGGGATGAGGCCTCGGGTGCGGAATTTTGGGGGGGATTTCAGGGATTCGGGTCAATTTTGAGCACTTTGGGGTACATTTTCAGTCGTTTTTGGGTTTAATTTGGCCACTTTGGGGTATTTCAGTCATTTTTGGGTCATTTCCACGATTTTTTGGGGTTGGTTTGGTCAATTTGGAGTTTTATTTCAGGTTATTTTGGATTTTAAAAATAATTTTGGGGGATGCGTCATCACTTTGGGGTTATTTATTTATTTTGGGGCTATTTGGGTCATTTTGGGGTTATTTTGGTCAAGCTTGGGGCTATTTGAGTCGCTTGGGGGTTATTTTGGGTGTATTTTAGTGCTTTTAGGGCTATTTTGGTCTCTTTTTTTGGTTATTTGTACAATTTTGGATTACTTCAGTCATTTTGGGGTTATTTGGGGGCTATTTGGTCGATTTTGGGGCTATTTCAACAGAATTTCAGTAAATTTGGGGCTACTTTGGTCATTTTGGGGCTATTTTGGCCAAACTTTGGGCTATTTCAGGAGTTTTGGGGTTATTTCATTTGGTGCAGGATTTTGGTCATTTTTGGGCTTATTTTGCCCAGTTTTGGGGTTATTATTTTGCCCATTTTTGGGCTTATTTTGGTCATTTTTGGGGTTATTTTGCCCATTTTTTTGGGGTTATTTTGCCCATTTTTTGGGGTTATTTTGGCCGTTTCTGGGGCCCATCCCGGGGGCTCCTCTCGGGGGGTCCGGGGGGATTTGGGGGTGCAGGGGGGGAGGGGCACTCGGAGGTAGGTGCTTTAAAGTCCATTTATTTTTGTGTTTTTTTAGAAAAACAGGCACATTCAGTCCACGGGACCCGGGGAGGGGGGAAATTTGGGATTCGGGGGAAATTTGGGGAATTTTGGGAGGGGGGGGGGTTCCCACAGCCCCAAACCCCTCCCCTGCCCCCCAGCGGCGTTTTGGGGCCAAAAGGGGCTTTTTTCACCCCAAAAAATCCAACCTCGACCCCTCCCCCACCCCCAAACCCCAAACCGACCCTGGGGGGGGGAGGGGAGCCAGGGGAAAACCCCAAAATTTGGGGGTTTTGCCCCATTCTGTGCCAGCGGGGGAGGGGTGGGGGGGAATCCCCAAATCCAGGGATTCTGCCCCATTTTGGGGTGGGGGAGGGGTAAGGCCTCGTGGGGGTGGGGGAGGGGCCGGGAGCCATCCTGAGGGGGGGGGGGGGATAAAAATGGGGGAAAATGGAATAAAAATCAAAGTGGGAAAAATCCCTCAAAAATGGAAAAAAAAAAAACCCAAAATTGCCCCAGAATTCCCAAAAAAAAGGGGGGAAAGGGAAAGTTTGGGGGAAGGGGGTCAGTTTTGGGGTGAAATCCTGGGAATTGGGGAGGAAAAGATGAAAGTCACCCCAAAAATGTCACCCTGGGAGGGGGGGTCACCCCAAAAAATGTCAAGAGGGGAAAAAAAAGGGAAAAAAAGGAGCCAAAATTGGGAAAAAGGAGGAAAAAAAAGAGGTGGAATGAAGGGAATGGAAGAGTTTAAGAAAAAAGGATGGAAAAAAGAAGGGAAAAAGGGAAATGGAGGGGAAAAAGGGAACGAGAGGATGAAAAAAAAAAGAAAATTAAAAAAAAGGGAAAGAAAAGAAAAAGGACCCCAAAAAAGAGGAAAAAAAATGGGGGAAAAGGACCCAAAAAAAAAAAAAAGGGGAAAAAAGGGGAAAAGGACCCAAAAAAAAGGGGAAATAAAAGGCCCCAAAGCCGAGGGGGTGAGGATGAGGAGGGACGGGGGTGGGGATGAGGGTGAGGATGAGGATGGGGAGGAAGAGCAGGATCAGGAGCTGTTCTGGTTCTGGTAAATCGACGCCTTCTCCTTGAGCAGGTCCAGGCAGAGGTGGCAGCTCCAGCTCCCTGCAAAAAGAGTTAATTAAGCAGTTAATTAAGCAGTTAATTAATCAGTTTATTAAGCAGTTAATTAATCATGGGGGTTCATGAGAGAGGAGGAGGAGGACAAAGGATGAGAATAAAGAAGAGAGTGGAGGGAGGAAGATGAGGAGGAAGAGGAGGAACAAGGGAGGAAGAGGAGAGGAAAGGGAGGGAGGAAGAGGGAGAAGAAAGAAAGGAGGAAGAAAAGGAGAATGAAGGCAGAGGAGGAAGAGGAGGAGGAGGAAGAAGGGGAGGAAGATGAAGATCTGGGACAATGAAACCCCTCCCCACATTGCCGAAGGAAACCCAGGAGGGACCCGGGGGGACGGGGGGTCCCAGGGGAGGGTCTGGGGCGGGATCCCAGGGGATTTAGGAACCCCAAGGGAGGATCTGGGGTGGGATCCCAGGGGATTTAGGAACCCCAAGGGGGTTTGGGGTGGGATCCCAGGGGATCGGGAATTCCAGGGAAGATCCTGGGGTGGAATCTCAGGGGGACCAGCAGATCCCAGGGGAGGTTTTGGGGCGGAATCCTGAGGGATTGGGAACCCCGGGGGCGGTTTTAGGGTGGAATCCCAGGGGAGGATTCGGGGCAGATCCCAGGGGATTGGGGCCCCAGGGGAGGATTTGGGGCCGATCCCAGGGGATCAGCAGCCCCAAGGGTGGATTTGGGGCAGATCCCAGGGGATCAGGAACTCCAGGGGGAGGATTTGGGGCAGATCCCAGGGGATTGGGGCCCCAGGGGAGGATTTGGGGTGGAATCCCAGGGGAGTTTGGGGTGGAATCCCAGGGGATCAGGAACTCCATGGGGAGGATTTGGGGCCGATCCCAGGGGATCAGGAGTCCCAGGGGTGGATTTGGGGCAGATCCCAGGGGATTGGGGCCCCAGGTGAGTTTGGGGTTGGATCCCAGGGGATTGGGGCCCCAGGGGAGGATTTGGGGCAGATCCCAGGGGATCAGGAACTCCAGGGGAGGATTTGGGGCAGATCCCAGGGGATTGGGGCCCCAGGGGTGGATTTGGGGTGGAATCCCAGGGGAGTTTGGGGCCGATCCCAGGGGATTGGAGCCCCAGGGGAGGATTTGGGGTGGAATCCCAGGGAATCAGGAGTCCCATGGGTGGATTTGGGGCAGATCCCAGGGGATCAGGAACTCCAGGGGTGGATTTGGGGCCGATCCCAGGGGATCAGGAGCCCCAGGGGAGGATTTGGGGCCGATCCCAGGGCATTGGGGCCCCCCGGGACCAGGGCTCACCCTCGGGGGGCTCGGACATGGGCGGCGTCAGGCAGTACATGTGGTACCCGCGGTCGCAGTCGTCGCAGAACAGCAGCTGGTCCTGCCCCGGGCACATCCCCATCATCCCCAAATTCCCAAATTCCCATTTTCCCCCCCAAAAAAGCCTCTCCCACACCTCCCTCAAGGATTCCCCCCACCACCGTCCTCCCCCGTATCCAGAAGGTTCTGGAAAGGCACAAATTCCCTGCAGGAAGATTTCTGGGGATGATTAAAAACCCCAGGATTTCTCCCAGAATGGCTCTGGGATTCTGCACATTATCCAAATCCAGGTTTTTCCCCCCAAAAAGCCTCTCCTGGGTCATATGGACTCCGAAACCCCGAGGATTTCCCCCACAGAAGAGCCTCCAGTGGGAATTCTGGGGCAATCCCAGGTGGTTTTGGGGCATTCCAGGTTCCAGGTGGGTTTTGGGGCACTCCCAGGTAACTCTGGGCATTCCCAAGTGGTTTTGGGGCCATTCCCTGGTGATTTTTTGGCTCTCCCAGGTGCTTGGGGCCCTTGGAGGTGGTTTTTGGGCATTCCCAGGTGGTTTTTGGGCTGTTCCCGAGTTGTTTTTGGCATTCCCAGGTGGTTTTTGGCATTCCCAGGTGGTTTTTGGGCCGTTCCCAGGTGGTTTTTGGGCCGTTCCCGGGTGGTTTTTGGTATTCCCAGGTTGTTTTTGGGCCGTTCCTGGGTTGTTTTTGGCATTCCCAGGTGGTTTTTGGGCATTCCCAGGTGGTTTTTGGGCCGTTCCCAGGTGGTTTTTGGCATTCCCAGGTGGTTTTTGGCATTCCCAGGTGGTTTTTGGGCTGTTCCCAGGTGGTTTTTGGCATTCCCAGGTGGTTTTTGGCATTCCCGGGTGGTTTTTGGGCTGTTCCCGGGTGGTTTTTGGCATTCCCAGGTGGTTTTTGGGCCGTTCCCAGGTGGTTTTTGGCATTCCCAGGTGGTTTTTGGGCCGTTCCCAGGTGGTTTTTGGCATTCCCAGGTGGTTTTTTGGCATTCCCGGGTGGTTTGTTGGCATTCCCGGGTGGTTTTTGGCATTCCCAGGTGGTTTTTGGGCCGTTCCTGGGTGGTTTTTGGGCATTCCCAGGTGGTTTTTGGCATTCCCAGGTGGTTTTTGGGCCGTTCCCGGGCGGTTCTGGCACTCACGTCGTTCTCGGAGGTGCCGCAGATGTTGCAGCACTTGCACTCGATGCACTGCCAGCGGTACGTCTTCACCGCCGCCATCATCACCGGCGTGAACTGCAGGCACGACGGGTGCCCTGGGGACAGCGGGGACATCAGGGACACATTGGGGACATCGGGGACATCGGGGACATCAGGGACACATTGGGGACATCGGGGACATCGGGGACAGCAGGCACGACAGGTGCCCTGGGGACAGCGGGGACATCGGTGACACATTGGGGACATTGGGGACACATTGGGGACATCAGGGACATTGGGGACAGCAGGCACGATGGGTGCCCTGGGGACAGTGGGGACACAGCGGGGACATTGGGGACATCAGGGACATTGGGGACAGTGAGGACACATCAGCGGTATCGGGGACATTGGGGACATCAGGGACACGAGGGACCCAACCCCACCATTCCCCAGTTCCTGCCCCTCTCCAGCCCAATCCAAGCTCGTCCAGGAGAGGGAAATCCTCGGATCCAGGATCCCAAAGATCCAAAGATCCTCCCCAACCCCAGCCCCAATCCAAAAGGAAACCCTTGGATCCCTGATCCCAAATGTGCCTCCAGCCCCATCCCAAAGGGAAACCCTCGGATCCCTGATCCCAAATGTGTCCCCAGCCCCATCCCAAAGGAAACCCTGGGATCCCCGACCCCAGACGCCCCCTCCGGCCCCGTGCCTGACCGGAGCGGCCGCAGTCGGAGCAGGACACGAGCTCCTCGGGCTGTCCCGTCTTCTTGTTGATCTTGGAGTCGCCCAGGCAGAAGTCGCAGTAATTGTTGGGAAGGGCCAACCCGTCGGGGCCCTTCTTGGCTGCAGAGGGGACAGGAGGAGCGGGGATTGGGATTGGGATTGGGATCGGGGATGAGGGATTGGGAACAGGGATTGGGGACAGGAATGAGGGATCAAGGATCCAGGATCAGGATCAGGGATTCAGGATCAGGATCAGGATCAGGATCAGGGATGAGGGATCAGGATCAGGGATCCAGGATCAGGATCAGGGATCAGGGATCCAGGATCAGGATCAGGGATCAGGGATCAAGGATCCAGGATCAGGATCACGATCAGGATCAGGGATGAGGGATCAGGGATCCAGGATCAGGATCAGGGATCAGGGATCCAGGATCAGGATCAGGGATCAGGGATCAAGGATCCAGGATCAGGATCACGATCAGGATCAGGGATGAGGGATCAGGGATCCAGGATCAGGATCAGGGATCCAGGATCAGGATCAGGATCAGGGATCCAGGATCAGGATCAGGGATCCAGGATCAGGATCAGGATCAGGATCAGGATCAGGGATCAAGGATCAGGGATGAGGGATCAGGGATCCAGGATCAGGATCAGGGATCCAGGATCAGGATCAGGATCAGGGATCCAGGATCAGGATCAGGATCAGGATCAGGATCAGGGATCAAGGATCAGGGATGAGGGATCAGGGATCGAGGGATCAGGATCAGGGATCCAGGATCAGGATCAGGATCAAGGATCCAGGATCAGGATCAGGGATCCAGGATCAGGATCAGGATCAGGATCAGGGATTCAGGATCAGGATCAGGATCAGAGACTCCCCCCGGAGCCGCTCCCGGCTCCTGGGCGCGGCTGCCGCTCAATCCCGGGGGAATTTGGGTTTTGCCCTCACATTTCTGCTCCTCGGAGCGCTGGGAGACGGGCGTGGGCGGCTGCGAGTCGTCCTTGTCGTCGCCCTCCTCCTCGGCCAGGTGCGAGTGCGCGTAGTGGTAGCTGAGCCCCGGGCGGTTCTTGTAGCGCTTCCCGCAGACTGCGGGGAAATCGGGAAAATCCGGGAAATCCGGGAAAATCCCGGGAAATCCCAGTCAGGGGCGGGCAGGGCACGGAAACCCCAAACCCTGAACCCAACGGGGCCGATCCCAGCGCCGGGGCTGGGAGAGCAGAGAGGCTGGAATGGGGAAAACTGCAGGGAATCGGGGAAAAACTGCAGGGAATCGGGGAAAACTGCATGGGATTGGGGAAAAACTGCACGGGATTGGGGAAAACTGCATGGGATCGGGGAAAAACTGCATGGAATTGGGGAAAAACTGCACAGAATTGGGGAAAAACTGCATGGAATTGGGGAAAAACTGCATGGAATTGGGTTAAAACTGCACGGAATTGGGGAAAACTGCACGGAATTGGGGAAAACTGCATGGAATTGGGGAAAAACTGCATGGGATTGGGGAAAACTGCATGGGATTGGGGAAAAACTGCATGGAATTGGGTGAAAACTGCACGGAATTGCCGAGGAATTTCAGGAAATGACCCAAGATCCCAAAAGAATTCCAGGTAATGATTCCAGATCCCAAAGGAATTCCTTCCAGGGAATGACCCAGGATCCCAAAGGAATCCCAGGTATTGGGAATTCCAGGTAAACTCCCCGGGATCCCAAAGGAATTCCAGATCTCCCACCCCAAAAAATCCCATCCCGAGGTTAAAAACGGAGGGAAGGGGAAACTTGGGAATTCCGGGGTTCCACGGAGGGATCTGGCAGCAGCCACGGATCCATCCCAGCTCCTCAGAGCCCCAAAATCCATCGGAATCCGTCACTTTTCCCATTTCCCGCCCCGGAATCTGGGAGGTTTCTGCCTCCACCCGGCTCCTCGTGGATCAGGGAATGGGCTCCACTTCCCCAGCGCTGCCTTTCCAGGGAATTTTTGGGTTTTTCCTCGTCCAAGGACACCCCAAAATCCCCTTCCAGCCCCGTTTGGGCGTGGGGGGGATGAGCCAGAGGAATTGGGATCAAATCCCGAAAAAGCAGCGCCAGAGGGGGAACTCCAGGGCTTGCTGCAGATGCTTCCCAAGTTTCCCCTGCATTTTTCTAAAAGTCGGGATTTGGGATGAGATTTCCTGATTTTGGAGCTTTTCTGGAACCCCACGGAAGTTTCTGGATCTTCTTCCGCCTCGGGATCAGAGAAAAAGCAAAAAAAGCAGCGGGATCGGGGAAAACGGGGCCGAACTTCCAGAGGGAGGGAGGCTCCCGCAGCCCAGGCCGGAATTTCGGGGATGAAACCCCCGGGAACGGCCCTGGGGTCCGCGGGGTTTGTGGGGGCTCGGAGCGGCAATCCCAGCGCGATTCCCGTGGAATTCCCGCTCCAAATTCCCCTTTCCTGCCCCAAAACCTGGGGAGCCTCCCGGGAAACCCCGAATTCCCCTCCCCAGCCCAGCCCAGCCCCGGTTTTGGGGCTTTTTTTGAGGCAAAACTGCGCGGATTTGGAGCAGGAAAACAAACGGGGGATAGGGGGGGTGGAGGCAGCGGCACATCCTGGGATTGGGGATTGGGGTGGAAACTGCGGAATTTGGGGGGGAAACTGCGGAATTTGGGGTGAAAACTGCAGAATTTGGGTGCAAACTCTGGGACTGGGGTGGAAACTGCGGAATTGGGGTGGAAGCTCTGGGATTTGGGTGCAAGCTGCAGAATTTGGGCTGGAAACTCCAGGATTGGGGTGGAAACTGCAGAATTTGGGTCCAAACTCCAGGATTTGGGGTGGAAGCTCTGGGATTTAGGGGGGAACCTCTGGAATTTGGGTCCAAACTCTGGGATTTGGGGTGGAAACTGCACAATTTGGGGTGGAAACTCTGAGATTTGGGTGCAAACTCCGGGATTGGGGCGCAAACTCCGGGATTTGGGTCCAAACTCCAGGATTTGGGTGGGAAACACTGGAATTTGGGCGCAAGCTCCGGGATTTGGGCGCAAACTCCGGGATTTGGGTGCAAACTCTGGGATTTGGGGTGCAAACTCTGGGATTTGGGTGCAAACTCCGGGATTTGGGTGCAAACTCCAGAATTTGGGCACAAACTCCAGAATTTGGGCACAAACTCCAGGATTTGGGCACAAGCTCCGGGATTTGGGGTGCAAACTCCGGGATTTGGGTGCAAACTCCGGGATTTGGGTGCAAACTCCGGGATTTGGGTGAAAGCTCCAGGATTTGGGCACAAGCTCCAGGATTTGGGCACAAGCTCCGGGATTTGGGCACAAGCTCCAGGACTGGGGCGCCAGCTCCGGGATTTGGGTGCAAACTCCAGAATTTGGGCACAAGCTCCAGGATTGGGGTGCAAACTCCGGGATTTGGGCACAAACTCCGGGATTGGGGCGCCAGCTCCGGGACTGGGGCGCCAGCTCCGTGTTTTTCCCACCGCTGGCTCCACAGGGGGGTCCATTTAATCTTTGTTTTCCCGGCCCCGTTCCCTGCTGGAAAAGGGTCAGGGGGGCCCGAGCGGGGCCGGCGCTGACGTCGCTGCCGTGGCCTTTGGCCTCTCCCTCCTCCTCCTCCTCCTCCTCCCGCCCACCCCGCAGCTCCACAGGGGAATTTGGGCCTTTTTCTTTTTTTTTTATCCTTTTTTGGGGGGGTGGGAAAAAAAAAGTGGGGGGGGAAAAAAAAGGAGGAAAAGCAGGAAAAACGAGCAGAGAGAGAGCGGAACTACCTCGGTCGGGAGGTTTCAAGGAATGCTTTTGTTTGTAACTGTCTGAAACACAGAAAGAGAAGTCGTGAGAGGACACACGGACGCACACGGACACACGGACAGACACGCACACACGGAAAACCATGGGAGAAGAGGGCAGGAAAAGCACAACCTCAGGGAGCCAGGGGGAGAATTAGTGCTGGGAAGTGGCAGGACAGGAGGAAGAAGAGAGAAAAAGGAGCTGGCAAAGCTTCCCTGGCACTGCCCTTCCCGCGGTCCCCGGATTCGTGGATGGGGGCGGGAAGGGCCGGAGCCCCCGCCCCGAGGGCTTTGTTGGGATTCCCAGATCCTTAAGGGAGGGCTGGGAATGGCTCCCAGGGGCTGGGATTTGACTGGGATGGGAGGGAGGGACCTCCCCGGCCTTTTGGGGCTGCTGGGGGCGGTTTGTTCTCATTTTTAACCTGGTTTTTATGGGTTTTTATCCTGGTGTTTGTGTCCTGCTGCTCTCCCCAGTATTCATTCCCAGTGGGAAAACTCCATGGGGAGGGAGGCGGGAGCCGGCCCTGCCCTCCCTGGGGGCGGGCGGGGGTCTCAGCCTGGCGGGACCCCCCGGGCCCACCCGGGCCCAGCACTCACTGTCACAGGCGTAGGGCTTGTCCCTGTCCTCCAGGATGGCAGCGTCCAGCTTCTTCCGAGCCCCCCCGACGCCTTTTCCCTGGGAAAAAACACCGGAATTTGGGCAAAACCCGGGATGGGAGCGAGGCAACAGCGCCCCGCGGTGGGAACGGCGTGGAAAGGGCCACAAATCCCGGGAATTCGGGCAAAACCAGCGTGGAAATGCCGGGGTTGTGCTGGCGGTGGGGAAGGGGCTGCTCACAGGAACCGCCCGGAATTTCGGGAATCGCTCACCTTGGCCTTGCCCTTCCCCCTCCGCTTGGGCGTGTCCTCCTCGTAATCCTCATCGTCCAAATCGTCCAGGAAATCGTCCGGCTCCAGGATCCGCTGGGAACCACGGACACGGGGGTCAGCGGGGAAAAATGGGGGGGAAATGGGGAAAAAATGGGAATGGACACGGGGGTTAGCGGGGAAAAAATGGGGGAAATGGGGAAAAAATGGGGAAAAAAATGGGAATGGACACGGGGGTTAGCGGGGGAAATGGGGGAAAATGGGAATGGACACGGGGGTTAGCAGGGAAATGGGGAGAAATGGGGAAAAATGGGGAAATCCCCGTTATCCCCAATTCCCGTTTGGAATCCCAGTATCCCCAGTTCCATTTGGAATCCCCGTTATCCCGCTGGAATTCCCGTTCGGAATCCCCATTATCCCCAATCCCGTTTGGCATTCCCGTTATCCCCAATTCCTGTTCGGCATTCCCGCTATCCCCAATCCCGTTTGGCATTCCCGTTATCCCGCTGGAATTCCCATTCGGAATCCCCATTATCCCGTTTGGCATTCCCGTTATCCCCAATTCCATTTGGAATCCCCGTTATCCCGCTATCCCCAATCCCGTTCAGCATTCCCGTTATCCCCAATCCCCATTCGGCATTCCCGCTATCCCGTTCAGCATTCCCGTTATCCCGTTCGGCATTCCCGCTATCCCCAATCCCGTTTGGCATTCCCGTTATCCCCAATTCCTGTTCGGTATTCCCGTTATCCCCAATCCCGTTTGGCATTCCTGTTATCCCGTTTGGCATTCCCGTTATCCCCAATTCCATTTGGAATCCCCGTTATCCCGCTGGAATTCCCGTTCAGCATTCCCGTTATCCCCAATCCCGTTCGGCATTCCCGCTATCCCGTTCGGCATTCCCGCTATCCCGTTCAGCATTCCCGTTATCCCCAATCCCGTTTGGCATTCCCGTTATCCCCAATCCCCGTTCAGCATTCCTGCTATCCCCAATCCCGTTTGGCATTCCCGTTATCCCCAATCCCGTTCGGCATTCCCGCTATCCCGTTCGGCATTCCCGTTATCCCCAATCCCGTTTGGCATTCCCGCTATCCCGTGTGGCATTCCCGCTATCCCCAATCCCGTTCGGCATTCCCGCTATCCCGCTGGAATCCCCGGCACCTTCCGCGCGCGGCTGTTGGTGACCGGGAACTCGCCCAGGCTGTCGTCGTCCATGCGCGGGTCGGGCAGGGCGCGCTTCTCCAGGGGATCCGTCCTGAGCAGCGCCTCCAGGCTGCTCCCGTCCTGCCCCAGCAGCCCCTCCTTCTTCAGGGCCTGCTCCGCGTCTGGGGATGGGGAAAACGGGGTGAAAACAGAGAAAAATGGGGTAAAAACAATGGGGGGAAATGGGGGAAAATCCGGGGGAAAATCCGGGGGAAAATGGGGGAAAGCAATGGGGGGAAATGGGAGAGCAGCTCCTCCTTCTTCAGGGCCTGCTCCGCGTCTGGGGACAGGGGAAACGGGGTAAAAACAGAGAAAAATGGGGTAAAAACAATGGGGGGAAATGGGGGAAAATCCGGGGGAAAATGGGGGAAAGCAATGGGGGGAAATGGGGGAAAATCCGGGGGAAAATCCGGGGGAAAATGGGGGAAAGCAATGGGGGGAAATGGGGGAAATGGGGGAAATGGGAGAGCAGCCCCTCCTTCTTCAGGGCCTGCTCCGTGTCTGGAGAGGGGAAAAACGGGGTAAAAACAATGGGGGGAAATGGGGAAAAATCTGGGGAAAATGGGGGAAAACAATGGGGGGAAATGGGGGAAAACAATGGGGATAAATGGGAGAGCAGCCCCTCCTTCTTCAGGGCCTGCTCCGCGTCTGGGGATGGGGAAAACGGGGTAAAAACAGAGAAAAATGGGGTAAAAACAATGGGGGGAAATGGGGGAAAACAATGGGGATAAATGGGAGAGCAGCCCCTTCTTCTTCAGAGCCTGCTCTACATCTGGGATGGGGAAAAACGGGGTAAAACCCATAGAAAAATAGGGGAAAACCCCATAGGAAAATGGGGAAAAACAACGGGGGGGAAATGAGGAAAAATCCAGAGAAAATTTGAGAAAAACCCAGAGAAAAATGGTGAAAAACAATGGGGGAAAACGGGGAAAAACCCAGAGAAAAATGGTGAAAAGCAATGGGGGGAAATGGGGAAAATGGGAGAGCAGAGAAAAACAGGAGAAAACCCAGAGAAAAACGGGGAAAAATGGTGAAAAACCGGGAAAAAGGAGGCTCTGGGTGGGCGATGCTGGCAGAGCCAGTGGAATTCCCAGGAACGCAGCAGGGAGTGGGAGCAGTACCGGGTTTGATGGAGGGGAAGGAGAGCCGGGGGTCCTCCGGGGGGTGGGCGCGGCGTTTCTTGCGCCAGCGCCGCGCTGGGTACGAGTAGAGCTGCCCGGCTGCCAAACCTGCAGGGAAAGCCCAGAAATGGCCCAAAATCCAGCCAGGGAGGGACAGAACCCCTGGCAACGGTCCCAGGTTCTGATTAAAGCCCCCAAACTCTCCCAGGGATGTGGCAGAGCGGCCCAAAGTGACCCCGTCCCCTTCCCCTCCCTGCTGTTTTCCTGTCAGTCATTTCCCCATCGCTTTCCTGCTGTTTTCCTGTCATTTCCCCATTGCTTTCCTGCTGTTTTCCCAGTGTTTTCCCCTTTTTTCCCATTGTTTTCTGCCTCCTGCCATTTCCCTGGTGTTTTCCAAGTGTTTTCCTCTTATTCTCCTGGTTTTTCCTCATTATTCTCCCATCACTTTCCCATTGTTCCCCATCATTTCCCTGTTGTTTCCCCATTGTTTCCCACCATTCTCCCATCATTTCCCCATTGTTTTCCATCATTCTCCCATGATTTCCCTGCTGTTTTCCAACTATTTCCCATCATTTCCCCATTGTTTTCCCCATCATTTCCCCACTGTTTCCCATCATTTCCCTGTTGTTTCCCCATTGTTCTCCCGGTGTTTTCCCATCGTTTCCCACCATTCTGCCATCATTTCCCCATTGTTTCCCATAATTTCCCTGTTGTTTCCCCATCATTTCCCTGTTGTTTCCCCATCATTTCCCCATTGTTCTCCGGGTGTTTCCCCACAGTTTCCCACCATTCTCCCATCACTTCCCCACCATTCCCAGCATTCTTCCAGTGCCATTCCCAGCCATTTCCCCGGTGCCGTACCGGGCCCGCGGTGCCGTTTCTCCATCCAGATGTAGCAGTTGCTCTGGGCCACGCCGGTCTGCGAGTCCAGGAAGGGCAGGCGCACGCTGCGCTCGGCGCAGAGCCGCGCGTTGTAGCTGTGGCACTGCTCCATGGCGTCCCGGTAGTACTGCTCGCCCAGCCTGCAATGGCACAGGAATGGCACGGGAATGGCACCGGGAATGGCACGGGAATGGCACCGGGAATGGCACGGGAATGGCACCGGGAATGGCACCGGGAATGGCAGGGGGAATGGCACTGGGAATGGCACTGGGAATGGTAGGGATTGGCACGGGAATGGCACTGGGATTGGCACGGGAATGGCACAAGGAATGGCACTGGGAATGGCAGGGATTGGCACAGGGATTGGCACGGGAATGGCAGGGATTGGCACAGGGATTGGCACTGCACTGGGAATGGCACTGGGAATGGGAATGGGGTAATGGGGAACCTCTCCGGGATACCAGGAGAATGTCAGGGATACAGTCCTGGAGGATATCAGGGATGAACCTGGAAACCCTCAGGGATAAAATCCTGGAAACCCTGAGGGATGAACCTGGAAACCCTCAGGGATAAACCTGGAAACCTTCCGGGATAAACCTGGAAACCCTGAGGGATGAACCTGGAAACCCTCAGGGATAAACCTGGAAACTCTCAGGGATGAACCTGGAAACCCTGAGGGATAAACCTGGAAACTCTCAGGGATAAAATCCTGGAGAATATCAGGGATAAAATCCTGGGGAATATCAGGGATAAAATCCTGGAGAATATCAGGGATAAAGCGCCCAACTCCCCATTCCTTCGTTTCTCCAGGACACTCATAGGGGTGGTAAGAGAAGGGCAGGAAGGGAAGAGATGGAGACAGACAGGAAAATACAGGGATTTACAGGAAATACAGAGATTTAGAGGTAAATACAGCAATACACAGGGAAATACAGGGATTTAAAGAGAAATACAGGGAATTAGAAGGAAGTACAGGAATATACAGGGAAATGCGGGGATTTCGAGGGAGATACAGGGATTTTGAGGGAAATACGAGGATTTAGAAGGAAGTAGAGGGAAGACTCCCCCCCAGCTTGGCCTCCACAGGACCCTCTGGCTGGGGAAGTAGTGCAGGAATGAACAGGGAATGTACAGGGATATTTAGGGATATTTAGAGATATTCGGGGATATTCGGGGATATTCAAGGATGCCCAGGGAATCTCCAGGGATGCACAGCGATGTGTTGGGATGACTCCCCCGTCCTTGGCCTCTACAGGACGCTCGCACACGGAGTTTAGGAATCCACGAGGAAGCACAGGGATACAATACAGGGAATTTTACAGGGAATTTTAAAGGGATGAACCCCACGGCTTTGCCCTCTCCGGGACCCTCTCAGGGCCAGACCTGGGGGAACCCCCCGGACTCTCCCAGACTCTCCCCCCCTCAAGTCTCAGCGGCCCTCCCGGTGCTGGGGAGGATTTTGGGGTGTCCTTAACGCCCCCCTCAGCAAAGTTCACAGCGAACAATGCGCGCGTGTCGCTTCCCCCCTTCCCCCCTCTCCGCCCACTTGGTCCCGTCCGGCGCGCGGGGCCGAAGGGGGGGCCCCGCATCCCGCGCCCGGCCGGGCCGCACCATTCCCGCGCCGCAGGGGGAGACACGGAAAGGGGGGGGGGGAGACCCGCACTCACAGCTTGACCACATTCTGAACCACCGCCGCCATCTTGGCTCCGCCGCCGGGCCGCCGCGGGGCGCGTGCGCGGAGGGAGGGGCGGGAGGGGCGGGGAGAGGGGAGGAGGAGGAGGAAGAGGAGGAGGAGGAGGGAGAGGGAGAGGGAGTGGGATGGAGGGAGGAGAAGGAGGAGCGGGAAGCGGGAAGGGTGGAGAAAGGAGAGGCGGAGGGAGAGGGAGGGCCGGGGGAAGGGAGCGGGGAGTCCTCCCGGCCGCTGGGCGGCGCTGTGCGCAGCGCGCGTGCGCGGGGGCGGGAAAAAGGCGGGAAAAGGGGGAGTGGGGGGGGGCGAAAGTCTGAGGGGAAAAATGGCGGGAAAAGAATCTGAGGGGAAAAACGCACGGAAAAGGAGAAAATCCGGGAGAAAGGGATGGAAGAAGGTACGGGGAGAAAGGGAGGGCATGGGGATGAAAGAGGGAGGCAGAGAGAGGGGTACAGGGGGAGAATAAGGGGGAGATGGAGGGGAGAGACTGAGGGGGAAATGGAGGGGGCAGAGTGAGGGCGAAAATGAGAGCGAATGAGCGACAAGATGGGGGGGAGAATGAGGGAAAAATTGGGAGAGAACAAGGCGGGAGAGTGAGGGAGAAATGGACAGAAAGTGAGGAGAAATGATGGCAGAGGATGACGGGGTTTATCCTGGAAAAAGGAGGATTGAGAGACCCCATTGCTCCCTCCAATTCCCTGGAATGAGGCCGGGGGTGAGATTCCTTCTCTCCATGGATAAAACAAGAGGGAACAGCCTTGAGTTGGATCAGGGAAGATTTATTGAGGAAAATTCCTGGAAAGGGTTGTCCCACCCTGAGAGGTGGTGGAATTGCTGTCCTGGAATTATCTCAAAAAGAGCCTGGATGTGGCACATGGGGACGCCGTTCAGGGTGACCAGGTTGGATTCCATGATCCCAAAGGTCTTTTTCAACCTCAACCTTTCCATGGAAAGGGGTGAGAAGATGGAGAATGAAAAGGGAAATGGGAAGGGACGGAGGAGGTTTGGGGGATAAAATGAAAAGAGGGGTGAGAGTTGGGAGGGAAATGAGGGATAAATTGGGAGTGGGGAAATGAAATGAGGAATAAATGAGGGCCATAAGAGGGTGAAATTAGGGATAAGTGAGGATGGATCCCTCAGGTCCCAAATCTCCCTGGATTCCTTATGTCTCTTCATCCCCAAAAACTCCTGCCGAAATTTCCCGTTTTTGAGCTCTTTTCCCTTTTTATCAAACCTGAATTAACCAAGTAGCCCCAAATTCATTTGATGTCAACTTCCAGGTGAGTTCCTCATTTCCAGGTGAGTTCCTCATTTCCAGGTGAATTCTTCACTTCCAGGTGAGTTCCTCACTTCCACGTGAATTCCTCTCTCTTTTTCCTCCTTACTTCCACATCCCGCCTGTGTTTTTTTCCCTGTTTGTTGAGAATTTGCCTTTTTTCCCCCAAGGTCAACCCCCCCCCCCCCCTCCCCGGTCGAACCTTCCTCCCTCCTCCTCCTCCTCCTCCTCCTCCTGGTAATCCCGGTTGACGCGGGCGTGGGCGGCGTTAATCCCCTGCCGGAAATCCCGGGATAAATGAGGAAGTTGGGAGGGAGGCCTGTGCCCCTGCTGGGGTTAATTAATTAACGATTCCTGCCTTGATTGATTCCGCAATAAACTCCCCAAAAAGGGAGGGGGAGCGGGCGCTGAGTCACGGCTGCTCCGGATGACTCAAATCCTTGGAACTGGGAGTAAATCAGCAAGTTTGGCAACAGTGCTTTGAATAAATCATTAATCTGGGGAAGGGCTAATCAGGGGAGAAGTGAAGGAGGCTCCAGTCCTGTGGAAAGGGATCCCAAATGATTTATTCGTTAATTGAAAATTAATTAAGGAATTTGGGGTTTTTTTGCAGGAGATGTGACTGGGGGGAAAAAAAAGTTTCAGGGAGGAAGTGATATTTGGGATAATTTCAGGGATAATAGCAATAATTTTGGGGATAATTTGAGGGGTTTATAATAGGGAAGAGGGGAAGGAGGAGAGGGGTGAGAAAAGCAAAATCACCTTTTCATGGTTAAAAAAAAAACCCCAAATTTGGCAAATTAAAGGAGCTTTTCCAGGACTGGAGCACAGGGGGGTGAGTAGGGGGAGAACAAAAACGAGTGAACAAGGTCCCCAATTAAAGCTGGAACACCCCAAAATTCAGCCCTGAGTTGTGAAGGGGAAAAAACTGGGCAAGAAAAGGGACAAAACAAGAAAAAAAAAGGGATTTTGGCTGATTTTGGTTATTTTGAAACAGCTCCAGCAGCGACGGTTTCGCAATTCTTGGGCTGAGGTGGGGCACAAACAGCTCCATATTTAAATCACTGATTAAGGTGGAACCCAGGAAAACTGGGGTGAAATCCAGGGAAAAAAAGTCCATGCACGTTGTCCCAAGCCAGCCCGGGTTGGAAAGCCCCCAAACCACCCAAAATGTGGTGAAACCCGCCCAAAATGAGCCGTTCTGGGCCCGTCTCCCCTCACGCTGTTTGTGGGACAGGAGGGGACACAGAGCCACGTTCCCATCCCAATCTCTGGGCTTAATTAATCACAAACATCCCTGGGCTTGATTAATCACAAATGAGGAGGCTCTGAAACAGCTGGAATTGGTTTGGGGAGGAAAAATCCCCAAAATAAATAAAACGTGGACAGAGGGTGGGGGGAGAGAAGGGTTCAGAGCAGGGAAGAGTTGGACTAAATAGCAATTAAACCTGATTGAGCTTAATTAACCTCAGTCTGCTGCTCATCTGACAGATGAGAACCTTGGGGAATGGGTTTATCCCCAAATTCTGGGTGTTTGCACCAAAAGTGGTTGGGGTTTAGCGGCGCAGAGGGGGAGGGGAAGGAAGAGGCGGGACAAGGGTTGGTTAACGAGAATCTAATGAGTCATTAGTCAGATAATCTAAATTAGACTCGTCAGGCAATGAGGAACAGCACCAGCAGCGGGGGCAGGAGGGGCCGCGGCTCCGCCCTGGGGGGGTCCCGGCCTCATTTTGGGCTCAAACCGCCGGAAATCAGTGAAAGGGCGGAATCTGTGACCCGAGCCTGGGCAAGGAGGCCCCGCGGGTCCCGCCCTGTCCCGCTGGGGCACCCGCAGCGTTTCCAGAGGGGTTTTGGTCCCCATTCCCCAAAGTCCAGCTGGGATTGCCCTCAGCACTCCCCGCTCCCGCTCCGCCCGCACAATCCGTGGGGGATCCCTCGATCCCGGGATCCACCCGCAGCTCACGCTGGGGCTTTTGGTTGGTTCTGCGTCTCCTCGATGATTCCCGGCCGCTCCAGGTCACCCCAGAGGGGTTTCTGGCCCCTCCATGGATTGAGTTCCTAAATCAAGAGTCCCCTTGGGATATCCCAGCTCCTCCACGCGGAGTTTTGGCTTCTCCACAGGGTGGAGATTTCCCCATCCGTGGGATTTCCAAAGGATTCCACGCAGCAGAATTTGGGGTTCAGAGAGTTCAGGAGGTTCAGAGCCGTGGAGAACAAACCCCGGTGTCCCCCCGCGTCCTCCTGGCCGGAATCTTTGGGAATTCACCCCAAAGTTTGGGGGTGACTTTGGGTCCGACGGGCGCGGGGTCGCGTTTCCCATGGTCAGGAGGAGGCCACTGAGGCTGAGCCCTCACCTGGAGCGAGGAAAGGTGAGAACCCGAGCTGCAATCTGAGATCCACGTCCAAAACCAGCCCAAAATCCTCCATCCCCATCCCCATCCTCATCCTCACCATCCATTTCCCAATGGTGCCACCTTCACCCAAGCTGGAATCTGAGATCCACATCCGAAAACACCCAAAATCCTCCACCCTCATCCTTAAAAAACACCCCAAGTCCTCCAAAAAACACCCCAAATCCTCCTCCGTGCCCATCCTCATCCTCACCGTCCGTTTCCCAAGCTGGAATCTGAGATCCACATCCTAAACCACCCCAAATCCTCCTCCATGCCCATCCTCATCCTCACCATCCATTTCCCAATGGCGCTGCCTTCACCCAAGCTGGAATGTGAGATCCACATCCAAACCCACCCAAAACTGTCCATCCTCATCCTCACGGTCCATTTCCCAATGGTGCCACCTTCACCCGAGCTGGAATCTGAGTTCCGAATCCAAAACCACCCCAAATCCTCCTCCGTGCCCATCCTCATCCTCACCGTCCGTTTGCCGTGGATCACGTCGGGATCTCGGGCCGGGCGGCGGCGCCGCGCTCGGCCTGGTGCCTGTCCATGACCTGCAGCACGTCCTCCAGGATGGAGGGGCCCAGGTCCACGTGCAGGGACAGCAGGGAGCCGGCGTGGGACAGGAAGGGCTCGGCCTCGCCGTTGGCGGCCGCACGGGGACACGGCGATGGCGGCGATGGTGATGATGGTGACGGCGCCGTGGCCTCGTCCAGGTGCAGCCGCGGAGGCTTCGGCGGCGCCTGCGCCGCGGGCAGGGTCAGGGCCTGGGCAGCGCCGAGCGCCGGCAGCGAGATCGCGTTCTTGAGCAGCGGCGACGGCGCGGCCGCCTCGGCGCCCGACGTGGCGCCCGACACGGTGGCCGTGCGCGAGAACTCGAACGGCGCCGCCGTCGCCGTCGCCTCCTCGGCGCGGTCAGCGGCGCCGCGGGGCAGCAGGTGGAACTTGCCCTGCAGGAAGGAGACGTCGCCGAAGGTGTCGCCCTGGCCGCCGCTGCCCACGTGGATGGTGTGGCGGAAGTCGCCCAGGGGCGGGCTGATCATGTCCGAGGAGAGGATGTCCCGCAGCTTCTCCTTCCTGCCCTTGCGGCTGCCCCGCTTCAGGTAGATGGGCACCTTGGTGGCCATGGCGCTCAGGGCAGCCTGCGAGAGGAGAAGGGCTCAGCTCCGAGTCCTCGGCGCTCGGGAATGCACCCCAGACCTCCCCCTGCTGCGGTACCGACACCCGGAGAGCGGGGAATGGAATCGGGGAAATGCAGGGTTTGGGATTTCCGGGAGGAGCTGGGGGTCAGGAGAGCAGAGCGCTGGGAAGAGGCGTTTTGAACCCAAAAGGGATTTGGGATTTTCTCACCCTGCTCTGTCCTCGGCCCCACCCAGCCCAGCTGGAGTAAAAAAACAGAAATTTCGGAGATTTGGGGCCAGAAGGGGAAGGAAGTTGGGGTTTCCCCTGTTTCAGCCGTGAACTCTTGAGTTCAGCTGAATCTGGGCAGGATTTTCCGGCTCTGGGGGAGAAATGAGGCAAAAAAGGGAATTTTTTGGTGCCACGAACGTGTCCAGCCTTGGGATTCACCTCGGTGGGAGGGGAAAAAGGGATGGAAAGGGTTTGGGGCCGCCAGAACGTTCCCTGCTAAATCAGCAGTGGGGAGTTCTGGAGGTTTTCGCCCTTTGCACGAATTCTCAGGGCAGAAAAATTCCACCCGCCCCGGGCTTTGTAAACGCGGCGCCGGCGGCGGGGACAGAGCAGCGCCGGGGATTTAGGGACGCTGTGTGAGGGATTTAGGGACGGGTTTGGCCCGGGCTGGGACACCCGGAGGGGCCTCTCCCGGCCGGGTTTGTCCCTAAAACCACAACAACAACAGCAGCAGCGCCCGAGGGATGGAAAATCCCATTTCTCCTTCACGGCTGCAAACCTGCCCTGACCCTGCCTGTTCCCTGCCTTTGGGGAATATTCCTGCAAAATTCCCTGCTTTTGGGGGAATATTCCTGCAAAATTCCCTGCTTTTGGGGATATTCCTTCAAAATTCACTGCTTTTGGGGATATTCCCTCAAAATTCACTGCTTTTGGGGGAATATTCCTGCAAAATTCACTGCTTTTGGGGATATTCCCTCAAAATTCACTGCTTTTGGGGGAATATTCCTGCAAAATTCACTGCTTTTGGGGAATATTCCTGCAAAATTCACTGCTTTTAGGGAATATTCCTTCAAAATTCACTGCTTTTGGGGGAATATTCCTGCAAAATTCCCTGCTTTTAGGGGAATATTCCTGCAAAATTCACTGCTTTTAGGGGAATATTCCTGCAAAATTCCCTGCTTTTAGGGGAATATTCCCTCAAAATTCACTGCTTTCAGGGGAATATTCCCTCAGAATTCCCTGCTTTTGGGGATATTCCCTTATTACCCTATTTTTAGGAAGTATTCCCTTATAATTCCTTGGTTTTAGGGAACATTCCCTTATAATTCCCTGTGTTTAGGGTATAACCCCCCCATTTTTAAGGAATACTCTCTCATTATCCCCCATTTTTAAGGAATACTCCCTTACTATCCCATTTTTAGGGAACAATCCCCCATTTTTAGGGAATTCTCCCTCATCATCCCATATTTTTAGGAACTGTTCCCTTATCATCCCCTGTTTTTAGGAAATACTCCCTTATTATCCTGTTCTCATGGACTTCTCCCCATTTATGCCCTGTTTATATGGAATTATCCCCCATTATTCCCCATTTTTATGGAATTCTCCCCTGTTTTCCTGGAATTCTCCCCCGTTATTCCCCATTTTCCCCCCAAGCCCCCCAGACCCTGTTACCGGCACCGGCGCCGCTCCCGAGGCCTCGAGGGGAGGGAAGGGAAGGGAAGGGAAGGGAAGGGAAGGGAAGGGAAGGGAAGGGAAGGGAAGGGAAGGGAAGGGAAGGGAAGGGAAGGGAAGGGAAGGGAAGGGAAGGGAAGGGAAGGGAAGGGAAGGGAAGGGAGAGGATCCCAGAATGGGGAAAGGATCCCGGGGATCAGGGAAGGGGAAAGGATCCCGGGATGGGAAGAGGATCCTGGGATGGGGAGAGGATCCCAGGATAGGGAGAGGATCCCGGGGATCAGAGAAGGGGAAAGGATCCGAGGATAGGGAGAGGATCCTGGGGATCAGGGATAGGGAGAGGATCCCAGGGATAGGGAGAGGATCCCGGGGATCAGAGAAGGGGAAAGGATCCCAGGATGGGGAGAGGATCCCGGGATAGGGAGAGGATCCCGGGATAGGGAGAGGATCCCGGGGATCAGGGATGGGGAGAGGATCCCAGGATAGGGAGAGGATCCCAGGGAAGGGAGAGGATCCCAGGATAGGGAGAGGATCCTGGGGCGATCCCGGGGATCGGGGCAGGGCCCGGCCCCGGCGGCTCCGGGCAGGAGAATCCTGACGGTGCAGAATGAGCGGCCGCTAATCCCGGGATTAGCGCGGGACGGACGGATGGACGGACGGACGGACGGACGGGAGGGGGCGGCGGCGCCGGGCGGGCGGCAGGGACAGCACCGGGAAAATCTGCCTTGGGAATCGGGATCGGCACCGCGGAAAAAGGGGAATCGGAGGGGAAAAAGTGGGGTTGGAGGGGGGAAAAAGTGAAATTGGAGGGAAAAAAAATGGAATTATAGGGGGGAAAATGGGTTTGTAGGGGAAAGAAGTGGATTTGGAGGGAATAAAAATGGATTTGGAGGGAATAAAGCGGATTTGTAGGTTATGAAAAATGTGGATTCCCAGGTGGGGCTGAGGATGATGGTGATGGTGATGATGATGGTGATGAAGGGATGAACATCCCGGAGCTGTCGGAGCCCTGGGATCCGGATTTTCCCCTCCTGGGCTTTTCCCACCCCAAATTTGCTGCCGCCCCCCCCCCCGACCTCGGTGCCTCCCCCCGGGCGCTCCCGCTCGGACAAAGCCCCAGGAATGGGGAAATGGGAAATGCTGGGAATGGGGAAATGGGAAATGCCGGGAACGGGGAAATGGGAAATGCCGGGAATGGGGGAAATGCCAGGAATGGGGAAATGGGAAATGCCGGGAATGGGGAAATGGGAAATGCTGGGAATGGGGAAATGGGAAATGCCGGGAATGGGGGAAATGCTGGGAATGGGGGAAATGGGAAATGCTGGGAATGGGGAAATGGGAAATGCTGGGAACAGGGAAATGGGAAATGCTGGGAATGGGGAAATGGGAAATGCTGGGAATGGGGGAAATGGGAAATGCTGGGAATGGGGAAATGGGAAATGCCGGGAACGGGGAAATGGGAAATGCTGGGAATGGGGAAATGGGAAATGCTGGGAATGGGGCAATGCCGGGAATGGGGAAATGGGAAATGCTGGGAATGGGGAAATGGGAAATGCTGGGAATGGGGGAAATGCCGGGAATGGGGGAAATGCCGGGAACGGGGCGAGCCCAGCCCCGCATCCCTGCGGGGAGATCCCGAACAGGGGGGAAATGGGCCGGGAAAGGAAGAAAACACCAGGAAAGCTGCAAGAAAGAATCCAATCCTGGGAATTTCCATCCCTGAAATCCCAGGAGAAGCCAGGACACCCCGAAGGACGAGTCAGGAATGAGGAAAACAGGGAAAAACAGGGGGAAAAACAGGGGGGAAAACAGGGAAAAAACTGGAAAAAAAGCAGGAAAAAAACAGGGGGAAAACCGGAAAAAAACAGGGAAAAAACCGGGAAAAAGGGGATGTTTTCCCCGGGATCCGAGTGGGAGGAGCTCCAGGAGCTGCTCCCAGGACTCCGACCCCTGGAATCGCCTGAATCAGCAGATTCGATTCCCACGGAGGAAAATTTGAGGAATTTCCCCCCATTTCTATCAATTCTGGCTCCAAGAGAGGAAATCCCGCTCCTTTTCCGTCCATTTTTGGTGAATTTGGGTTTGGTTCGGGAGGAATTTGGGATCTTTTTTGTAAATTACAGGAAAATTTTGTCCCTTTTTCAGCACTTGGGGCTTCAGCACATCCAGGTCTTTAATTTCCACCTGGTTTTGGGAATTCAGGCTTCAGCTCAGGAGAAATTTGGGATCTTTTTGCCTCTTGCCACAAATTTACCTCTCACGACCTGGAAATTTCACTCATTTTCCACCCGGATTTGGAGATTCCTACCTCAGTCTGGAATTTTCTGCCCATTTTCAGCCCCTTGAGCTTCAGCACCTCAACATTTTTACTTTTCCCCCCCCCGTTTTTTCATAAAAATTCCAATTTCCTGCTCATTTTGGGCCCTGCCGCACAGAAATTTGGGGGTTTTTTGGCCAATTTTCAGGACTTTTGGTGCTGTCTGAGCGGCCCTTCCCCACCCTGCTGCGATCCCGTCCTCCTTTTCCCCAGGTGGGGATTCGGGGATGGAATTCAATCCTTAAATCTCCTTTTCCCATGGGAATGGCCCGAGGGAGGCGCAGCCTCCGAAACCTCCTCGGGTTCCTCCCATTCCTCCCTCCGGAGCCTTTCCAGCCTTTTTTGGGTGCCCGGGTTCGCTCCCCTCCTCCCCGGGAAGCGGATTTGCCCCGGGACCGCTCCCGAGCTTGGATTTTCCCAAAAAGGGACGGAAAAGCCCCAATTTCCCCAATTTCCCCGCGGTCCCGGCGCTGCAGGAGCGGGAGAGAGGAGGAGGAGGAGCCCCTTGGGATGATGAAGGCCGCGGTGGGGGTTTTTAGGGAATGGGGATTTTGGGAACCCGTCCGTGAGCTCCGAGCACGGGAGGAGCCGGGATGGGTTAAAATCGGTTAAAAGCGGGGAAAATCGCCCCGATCCCGACCCACCTGGGGAGCGCAGCGCAGAGCCCGGCCCGGGGGCAGCGCAGCGGCGCCACTTCCATGCCAGGGACCCGCCGGGCTCCTCCCTTTTCCCGGAAAATCCCGGGCTCGGGACAGGCCCGGAGGATGAGGATGAGGAAGGAAGGAAGGAATCTCGGCCTCGGCCACCGCCCGACCCCTCCCGGTGACAGAAAATCCACGGGAAAAGCCAAACTCCGGGAAAAGCCAAATTCCGGGAAAAGCCAAACTCCGGGAAAAGCCAAACTCCAGGAAAAGCCAAATTCCGGGAAAAGCCAAAATCCAGGAAAAGCCAAAATCCAGGAAAAGCCAAACTCCAGGAAAAGCCAAAATCCAGGAAAAGCCAAACTCCAGGAAAAGCCAAACTCCAGGAAAAGCAGCGGCGGCGGCGGCGGCGGCTCCTCCGGGCCGGGAAGTGGCGCAGGAGCGGCCGCGGGTCGGGGATGGGGTCGGAGTCCGCTCGGGCTCCCGGACACTCCTTGGAAATGCGGGGGCGCGGAAATCTCGGGATTCGGAAATCCGGGGCTTCGGGAATCCGGGGATTCAGGAAATCCGGGGGTTTGGGAATCCGGGGGTTTGGGAATTCAGGGGTTCAGGAAATCCGGGGATTCAGAAATCCGGGGGTTCGGAAATCCGGGGATTCAGGAAATCCGGGGATTCAGGAATCCGGAGGTTCAGGAATCCGGGGGTTTGGGAATCCAGGGATTCTCCTGTTCGCAGGAAAAAACGCCCGGAAAGCGCCGGGCCGGGATCCGGGGCTGCTCCAGGGATTCCAGGGCCGTTCCGGGGCTCTGCCGCTGCTCTAAGCCGGGAGCGGGCGGAGCCGGGGTCTCCAATTAAGCGCTGTTTTAATTAAGCGCTGTTTTAATTAAGCCGGGCCGCGGAGAGGGCGGGGGCCCCGGGGGAAGGTTCCGCTCTTTTTCCCCGGATCAAAGGAAGGAATCGCTGCCTTCCCTTGAAACCCGGGATGTGGATCCGGGATGGGACAGCGCCGCCGGGAGGGCACGAAAGGCTCAGCCCGGGACAGCCCGGGATGGAGGGGGAATCCCGGGATTGGGGGGGAGTCCCGGGATTGGGGGGGAATCCTCTTCCTTTTTCCTTTTCCTTTTTCCTTTTCCTTTTTCCTTTTCCTTTTCCTTTCCCTTCCCTTCCCTTCCCTTCATTCCCGGGGGTGTCACCCCCTGATCGCAGGATCGGGATCTGGAATTCAGGATCGGGATCGGGGCTGGAATCCAGGATTTGGGATTGGGGATCAGGGCCGGGATTTGGGATCCAGGATCAGGATTCGGGATCAGGGCCGGGATTCAGGATCTGGGCTGGGATTCAGGATCGAGATTCGGGATCGGTCCCAGCGGATCCCAGGCCCCACCCCGGCCTCGCTTCCCTTCCCGGGAATTCCCGGAGCTCCCTTGGAGTCCCCCCCGAAAATAAACCTGGAAAGATCCCAGTGGGATCGGGTCCCTGCCCCAAAACCCTCGGGAATTCCCGAATTAAATCCTGAATTTGGGATGGGATTGAACGGTGGGGGCTCTGTGGGGTGGAAGAGTCGAAATTCCCAAATTCTTCCTCCTCCTCTGGCTCTTCCCGCTGCTGTTTTAACCAAAATCTGAGTTTTTCCAAGGGAAACTGAGGCTGGGGGGGAGAACCCAAGGGGAAAACTGGGAGGAAATTTGGATTCTGCTCCATTTGTAAAGAAAAAAAAAAAGGAAATCAAGCTGGAAATGGGAGGAAAATAAGATTTTATGGATGTCGGAAAAATTGTATTTGATTTGGGGTGAGAAATGCTGGAATTGGGCAAAGAGCAGGGGAGGAACTGGGAGGTGACCTCAGCACTTCCCAACTGCTCCGTGGGGATATTTGGGGAGAAAAAGGAGATTTTTGGGGAAAATCCCAGCCACACACCAGTCATGAGTGTAATCCCCCTCCCCAGCCCCAATTTTCCCAGGTTTTACCCCAAAATCCTCCCCCTGGATTTGCCCTTTCCCTCAGGAAACGACACCGGCACAGGCAGAAACTTTAATTAATTTTCACCTTCATCATCATAAATTTGGGGCAAAAAGTTTGGGCAAAGGGTCAAAGCCAGACCTGCAGCTGGTTTGGTTTTCCCTGGGAAGCAGCAGCAGCACCAGGAACCCCTAATTAATTAATTGGGTTTGGATTAATTAAACTCCAAGCCCCCTAATGAGGCCACCAAAGGTGGGGGGTGACCCCAGGACAGGGAGGATCCCACGCCCGGATTCCCCTTCCCAAATTCCTGAATCCTGAATTCTCCTGGGGGAATCCTCCACAGGCAGGGCCATTCTGGGGGGCTTTAACCCAAATTCCAGGAGCTTGAACCGAAATTCCAGGAGCTTGAACTGAAATTCCAGGAGTTTTAACCCAAATTCCAGGAGCTTGAACTGAAATTCCAGGAGTTTTAACCCAAATTCCAGGAGCTTGAACTGAAATTCTAGGAGTTTGAACCCAAATTCCAGGAGCTTGAACCCAAATTCCAGGAGTTAACCACGATTCCAGGAGCTTGAACCGGAATTCCAGGAGTTTTAACCCAAATTCCAAGAGTTAACCACAATTCCAGGAATTTCAGCCACAATTCCAGGAGTTTCAGCCCCAATTCCAGGAGTTTCTCCCCAATTCCAGGCGTTTCTCCCCCAATTCCAGGAATTTCAGCCCCAATTCCAGGCGTTTCTCCCCAATTCCAGGCGTTTCTCCCCAATTCCAGGAATTTCTCCCCAGTTCCAGGCGTTTCTCCCCAGTTCCAGGCGTTTCTCCCCAATTCCAGGTGTTTCACCCCAATTCCAGGAATTTCAGCCCCAGTTCCAGGCGTTTCTCCCCAATTCCAGGCGTTTCTCCCCAATTCCAGGCGTTTCACCCCAATTCCAGGAATTTCTCCCCAGTTCCAGGCGTTTCTCCCCAGTTCCAGGAATTTCAGCCCCAATTCCAGGCGTTTCTCCCCAATTCCAGGCGTTTCTCCCCAATTCCAGGCGTTTCTCCCCAATTCCAGGCGTTTCTCCCCAATTCCAGGCGTTTCTCCCCAGTTCCAGGCGTTTCTCCCCGGTTCTGCAGCCCCGCGTGGGGAGGGGCAGAGCTGGGGCTCAGATCCTCACGACCTGGGCGGCCACGCAGGGGCTGCGCCGGGGGGCGGCCCCCGGGAATGTCCCTGGGGTTGTCCCCGTGTCCATCCCCGTGTCCGTCCCTCTGTCCGTCCCCCTGTCCGTCCCCGTGTCCGTCCCCCTGTCCATCCCTGTGTCCGTCCCCCTGTCCATCCCCGTGTCCGTCCCTCTGTCCGTCCCTCTGTCCGTCCCCGTGTCCGTCCCTCTGCAGCAGCAGCCGCCCGTAGGTGCCCCCGGCCTGGCCCTTGGTCAATCGCCCGGGGTTGATGCAGACACAGCCCAGGACGTCCTGAGGGACAGAGGGACAAAGGGACAGGGGGACAGAGGGACAGAGGGACAGAGGGACAGGGACAGAGGGACAGAGGGACAGAGGGACAGGGGGACAGGGGGACAGAGGGACAGGGACAGAGGGACAGGGACAGAGGGACAGGGACAGAGGGACAGAGGGACAGAGGGACAGGGGGACAGGGGGACAGGGGGACAGGGGGACAGGGGGACAGAGGGACAAAGGGACAGAGGGACAGGGATGCGGAAAAGGGGATGGGGACAGGGAAAAGGGGACAGGGAAAAGGGGACAAGGACAGAGACAGGGATGGGGACAGGGAAAAGGGACAGGGATGGGGACAGGGATGGGGACAGGGGTGGGGACAGGGATGGGGACAGGGATGGGGACAGGGATGGGGACAGGGATGGGGACAGGGAAAAGGGACAGGGGTGGGGACAGGGATGAGGGACAAGAGGACAGGGGGCAAGGATGGGGACAGAGACAGGGATGGGGACAGGGGTGGGGACAGCAGGGGGAGTAAAACATCCATGAATGCAAAGGAACTGGGACCCCCAGCCCCTCCAGCCCCCAGGTCCAGGGGATTTGGGATCCTCCAGCCCGTCCAGACCCCAACACCCACCAAGCCCGGGGGATTTGTGCGCCCCCATCCCCACTCCCGGCCCTTCCTGGGGCTTTTCCTGCTGAAATTCACCCCGGGGGAGTCCCAGGGGTCCCAGGAGGGTCCCAGGAGGGTCCCAGGAGGGTCCCAGGGGTCTCTTGGGGGTCCCAGGGGTCTCTCTGGGGTCTCTTGGGTCTCTCAGGGGTCTCTGGGGTCTCTCTGGGGTCTCTCAGGGGATCCTGGGGGTCTCTTGGGGGTCCCAGGGGTCCCGGGGGTCTCTCGGGGGTCCCAGGGGTCTCTCAGGGGTCTCTGGGGGGTCCCGGGGGTCTCTCGGGGGTCTCTGGGGGTCCCAGGGGGGGTCCCAGGTCCCACCTTGATGAAGAAGCGCAGCTCCGAGGGCGTCACCAGCACGTCCGGGGTCACCGGCAGCGCCGCGAACGCCCCCAGAGCCTCGAAATCCACGTTGAGCTCCTCAGAGGGCGGGTACAGGGGGTAAAAACTGGGGAGAAACGGATTTGGGGTGAGAAACGGGGATTTGGGGTGAGAAACGGGGATTTTGGGGAGGAAAATGGGATTTAGGGAGGGAAACTGGGATTTGGGGAGGGAAATGGGATTTGGGGGGGGAAATGGGGATTTTGGGGAGGAAAAAAGGGATTTTCGGGGAGGAAAATGGGGATTTGGGGAGGAAAAGGGGATTTGGGGAGGGAAAAGGGATTTTTGGGGAGGAAGGAGGGGTTTTGAGAAGGAAGGAGGGGTTTTGGGGAGGATAAAGGGGATTTTGGGGAGGAAGGAGGGGTTTTGGGGCAGAAAAAGCCGATTTTGGGGGTTCTCACCTGCGCTGGGTCAGGACGTGCCGCAGGATCCGCGTGAAGCGATCGGAGACCCCGGGGGAGCTGCGGGAGGAACGGGAGAGAAATGGGTGAAAAAAGGGAGGAAACGGGAAAAAATGGGTGGGAAAAAAGGGGAAAATGGGAGAGGAAAATGGGGAGAAAGAGGGGATTTGGGGGGAAAGGGAGGAGAGAAAAGGGAGAGGAGAAAAAGGGTAAAGAAAAAGAGGAAAATGTTGAAAAAGGGGGGGAGATGAAAGAAAGGGGAGGAAAGGGAACAGAGAGGGGAAAAGGTTAAAAAATGGGGGGAAAAGGCGAAAAAAAGGGAAAAAGGTCAAAAGGAGGAAGAGGCACCTGCAGATCTCCTCAGCCCCCAGGTGCAGCAGGAGGTCGGTGGAGGTGAGGCCCAGGACGACGCCGTCGATGTCCAGGGTGCAGGGATCGGGCACCAGGAGCACGCGCTGGACACACGGACACGGGACGGACAGACGGACAGATGGACACGGGACCGACACACGGACACGGGATGGACACACGGACACATGGGATGGACACACGGACACGGGACCGACACACGGACACATGGGATGGACACACGGACACATGGGATGGACACACGGACACACGGACACGGGACGGACACATGGGATGGACACATGGACACATGGGATGGACACACAGACATGGGATGGACACGGGATGGACACAGGATGGACACACCGACACACGGGATGGACACACAGACACGGGATGGACACACGGACATGGGACGGACACACGGACACATGGGATGGACACACAGGGGATGGACACGGGATGGACACATGGACAGGGGACGGACAGACGGACAGGGGACGGACACACGGACACGGGATGGACACACAGACAGGGGATGGACACACGGACACACGGGATGGACAGACGGACACGGGATGGACACGGGATGGACACACGGACACATGGGATGGACACAGGGACACACAGGATGGACACACAGACATGGGATGGACACATGGACACGGGATGGACACACGGACAGCCCTGTGAGCCCCAGGATGCCCCAAAACCCCCCGGAATGCCCCAAACCCCCCCGGAATGCCCCAAACCCCCCCGGAATGCCCCAAACCGGCCCTAATTCACCCCAAAACCGCCCCAATCCCATCGAGTTTTCCTTAAATGCCCAAAACGTTCCCCAGACCCCCAGGGCCGAGCTGGGGCCGGCGCAGGAACCTCTCAGAAGGGACGGAAATCATCGAACGCAGGGATTGGAACCCAAAAAGGGCTGCGAGGGGCGCCGGGAGCCCTGGAACCCCCACGATCCCAAATCTGCCCCGCAGAGAAAAGGGGAATTTCAGCCCAAATCCCGGCCCGAGGGGCTCGGGGACGTTTTGGGGTGAAAACCGGGAATTTTGGGGCCGGTACCGCTCTGTCCTCCTTGGGCAGGTCCGGGAGGGAGAAGGGCGGCTGAGGGTACACGGGGGGGTGGGAGACGTCGCGGAGAGACGGCACCAGGACCAGCTGGGAGCCAGAGCTGGGAGAAACAAACGGGGGATGAGAGGGGTGTGGGGGAAAAAAATGGCGATTTTGGGGGGAAAATGGCGATTTTGGGGGGAAAAATGGCGATTTTGGGAAAAGAATCCCATGGGAATGGGGAATTTGGGGCTGGTTCAGTGAGCCCCAGAGTGAGGGCACCAGAACCAGCACTGGGGAAAAGAGGGAAAAATGGGATTGGGGAGGAAAAATGAGAGAGTTTTGGGGTGAGAAGTGGCGATTTTGGGGTGGAAAGGGCGATTTTGGGGTGGAAAGGGCGATTTTGGGGTGAGAAGGGTGATTTTGGGACAAACCCCCCCCGGGGCTGGGGAATTTGGGGTGGGGAATTTGGGATGGGGAATTTGGGATGGGGAATTTGGGGATTGTGAATTGGGGATTGTGAATTTGGGATGGGGAATTTAGGGACTGTGAATTTGGGGTGGGGAATTGGGATTGTGAATTGGGATGGGGAATTTGGGGATTGTGAATTTGGGATTGTGAATTGGGGATGGGGAATTTGGGGATTGTGAACTGGGGGTGGGGAATTTGGGGATGGGGAATTGGGATTGTGAATTTGGGGATTGTGAATTTGGGATTGTGAATTTGGGGACTGTGAATTTGGGATGGGGAATTGGGGATTGTGAATTTGGGGACTGTGAATTGGGATGGGGAATTGGGGACTGTGAATTTGGGATGGGGAATTTGGGGATTGTGAATTTGGGGATTGTGAACTGGGGTGGGGAATTGGGGACTGTGAATTGGGATGGGGAATTGGGGACTGTGAATTTGGGATGGGGAATTTGGGGATTGTGAATTTGGGATGGGGAATTGGGGATGGGGAATTGGGGATTGTGAATTTGGGGATTGTGAATTGGGGATGGGATATTTGGGACTGTGAACTGGGGGTGGTCCCGTCCCCACCTGCGGGTGCCCTCGACGATGGTCCTGAGGCAGAGCCTGAGCACGTCCGGGAAGGGGCTCAGGAGCTGGCAGCCCTGAAATGGGGCAGAACCCCGGGATTTGCACAATCCCAGGGATTCTGGGATTTGGGGCTCCCCGGAGCCGCGGGCACTGGGGGGATTTTGGGGGGCCCCTCCTCACCTCCACCTGCTCGTGCTTGGCGTCCAGGAAGGGCCCAAACTGGGGGAAAACGGAGAAAATCGGCAAAAAATCAGCCCCCAAAAAATACAATTTTTGATAATTCTCGTTAATGAACCCCAAAGTTTAGCCCACACCCCCCAAAGAATGGAGAAAATCGGCAAAAAAATCACCCCAAAAATATGATTTGAAATAAGCATATAATTTTAATAATTATATATTATAAAATGGATAACTTTAATAATTCATTCATCCATGAACCCAAATTTCAGCCCAAACCCCCCAAAAATTGAGAAAATCAGCAAAAAAAATCACCCCAAAAATAGAATTTAAAATAACTATAAAATATATGATTTTAATAATTATATATTATAAAATATATCATTTTAATAATTCATTCATCAATGAACCCAAATTTCACCCCAAACCCCCAAAATTTCAGGGCAAAATGAGCCCAAAAAGGGGAAATTGCTGAAATTGGTGCTTTGTGCCCAGAGAGGGAACAGGGCTTTGACTCCAAGGGCGGGGTTTGCTCTTCAAATTGAGATTTTCTGGCACTTTGGGCTGAGAAATGAGGATTTTGGGGGTTGTGGGTGAAAAATGAGAGGTTTGGGCACTTTTAGGGTGAAAAATGAGAGATTTGGGCACTTTTAGGGTGAAAAATGAGAGATTTGGGCACTTCTGGGTGAACAATGAGAGATTTGGGCACTTTTGGGTGAACAATGAGAGATTTGGGCACTCTTGGGTGAAAAATGAGAGATTTGGGCACTTTTGGGTGAACAATGAGAGATTTGGGCACTTTTAGGTGAACAATGAGAGATTTGGGCACTTTTGGGTGAAAAATGAGAGATTTGGGCACTTTTGGGTCAACAATGAGAGATTTGGGCACTTTTGGGTGAACAATGAGAGATTTGGGGCATTTTTGGGGTGAACAATGAGAGATTTGGGCACTCTTGGGTGAACAATGAGGGGTTTGGGCATTTTTGGGTGAACAATGAGAGATTTGGGGCATTTTTGGGGTGAACAATGAGAGATTTGGGCACTTTTGGGTGAAAAATGAGAGATTTGGGGCATTTTTGGGGTGAACAATGAGGGGTTTGGGGCATTTTTGGGTGAACAATGAGAGATTTGGGCACTTTTGGGTGAACAATGAGGGGTTTGGGCACTCTTGGGTGAAAAATGAGAGATTTGGGCATTTTTGGGGTGAACAATGAGGGGTTTGGGGCATTTTTGGGGTGAACAATGAGAGATTTGGGCACTTTTGGGTGAAAAATGAGAGATTTGGGCATTTTTGGGGTGAACAATGAGGGGTTTGGGGCATTTTTGGGGTGAACAATGAGAGATTTGGGGTCAGCAATGGGATTTTAATGTGAATTCTGGGGGTTTGGAGCCGCCCCAGCGTTTGGAGGCCGCGGGCTCGGGGTGATGATGGCGCCGTTCATTAAACCGCACCGCTAATGAATGAGGCGTTCATTAATTAAACCGCGCCGCTAATGAGGTGTTAATTAATGAAGGAATTCCCCACCAGGATGCAGAGGTCGGGCCGGTCCCGCGCCACCACGTCCAGGAGGTCCCGGAGGGGCTCGAAGGCGGCGCTGTCCGAGGGCGTGAAGGGGCCGCAGGCAACGAGCACCGAGCGCGGGGCTGGGAACGGAATGATGGGGGATGATGGGGGAAATAATGGGGGATAATGGGGGAATGATGGGGGAATAATGGGGGGAATAATGGGGGAAATGATGGGGGATTGATGGGGGAATGATGGGGAATAATGGGGGAAATAATGGGGGATTGATGGGGGAATGATGGGGAATAATGGGGGAAATAATGGGGAATAATGGGGGAATGATGGGGGAATGATGGGGGAATGATGGGGGATTAATGGGGGAATAATGGGGAATGATGGGGGAATAATGGGGGATTAATGGGGGAATGATGGGGGATTGATGGGGGAATGATGGGGGATTAATGGGGGAATGATGGGGGAAATAATGGGGGAATGATGGGGAATAATGGGGGAATAATGGGGGATTAATGGGGAATAATGGGGGAATGATGGGGATTAATGGGGGAATAATGGGGGAAATGATGGGGGAATAATGGGGGAATGATGGGGGAATAATGGGGAATAATGGGGGATTAATGGGGAATAATGGGGGAATAATGGGGAGTTTGGGAAATAATGGGGTTTGGGAAAATAATGGGGATTGGGGAATAATGGGGTTTGGGGAAATAATGGGGAGTTTGGGGAAATAATGGGGGTTTGGGGAAAATGGGGATTGTGGGGGAAAATGGGGTTTGGGGAATAAAATGGGGGTTTGGGGAAAATGGAGGTTTGGGGAAAATGGGGATTGGGGGAAAATGGGGATTGGGGGGAAAATGGGGAGTTTGGGGAGAAATAGAGGTTGGGGGAAATAATGGAGGTTGGGAAAAATGGGGGTTTTGGGAAAATGGGGGTTTAGGGGAAAATGGGGTTTTGGGAAGGGGAGAAGGGGATTTGGGGACAATAAAGGAGTTTGGGGACAGAAAGGGAGAAAAAGGGGGAGATGGAATCCAAAGGGAACTTTGGGGATAAAAAAGGGGATTTGGGGGCAGAAATGGGGACAGAAAGTGGAGCTCACCCGCCATGGGCTCCGTGGGGGTGTGGAAGGGCAGAGGGACCCCCTGGGAAAGGCAGGGATGGCTAAAAATGCCCCAAATCCACCCCAAAATGCCCCGATTCCACCCCAAATCCACCCCAAATCCCCCAATTCCACCCCAAATGCCCCAAATCCACCCCAAATCCAACCCAAAATGCCCCAATTCCTCCATTTCCACCCCAAATCCCCCAATTCCACCCCAAATCCACCCCAAATCCCCCAATTCTACCCCAAATCCAACCCAAAATGCCCCAATTCCTCCAATTCCACCCCAAATGCCCCAAATCCACCCCAAACCCCCCAAGTCCACCCCAAATGCCCCAATTCCACCCCAAATGCCCCAATTCCACCCCAATTCCCCCAATTCCACCCCAAATGCCCCAAATCCACCCCAAATTCCCCAATTCCTCCCCAAATCTCCCCCAATCTGGGGTCACCTCGTAGAGTTTGGTCACCACCATCCTCCTGCCCGTGGTGTTGGTGCCTTCCAGAGCCACCACCTGAGGGATTGGGGGAAAAAGGGCGGAAATTGGGAAAAAGGGTGGGAATAAGGGAAAAGGGGTGGGAATTGGGGGAAAAGGGGCAGGAATTGGGAAAAAGGGGCAGGAATTGGGGGAAAAGGGGCAGGAATTGGGGACAAGGGGCAGGAATTGGGGGGCACAAGGGGGATGCCCCCATTCTGACCTGCCCTGGGAACAGGGAATATTCCGGAAGCTCCGAGAGGTCCAGGGGCACCTGGGCGCCCCCCGAGTGCTCCCTGTCCCCCAGCAGCAGCACGGATTTGGGGTTCAGCTTCCCGTTCCCATCACAGCCGATCTGGCCCAGCACCGTCAGCGGCTCCTGCGGACCCAAACGGGGCCAATTCACCCCAAAATGGGGCGGGGGGCGCAGAAAATGGGGGGGTTTAACCCCAAAATGGGGGAGATTAACACAAAATGAGGATTTTTACCCAAAATAGGGGGGATTAACACAAAATGGGGCCTTTAACGCAGGGATTAACCCAAAATGGGGGGGATTCCCCCCTAAACAGAGGGGTTTAAACCAAAAGGAGAGGATTTAACACAAAGCAGGGAAGATTCAGACCAGAACAGGGGGGTCTCACCCCAAATGGGGAGGTTCAGTACAAATGGGGGGTTCCACCCCAAATGGGGAGGTTCAGTACAAAATGGGGGGGATTCACCCCAAATGGGGAGGTTCAGTACAAATGGGGGGGATTGACCCCAAATGGGGAGGTTCAGTACAAAATGGGGGGGGTCTCACCCCAAATGGGGAGGTTCAGTACAAATGGGGGGGATTGACCCCAAATGGGGAGGTTCAGTACAAAATGGGGGGGGGTCTCACCCCAAATGGGGAGGTTCAGTACAAAATGGGGGGGATTCACCCCAAATGGGGAGGTTCAGTACAAATGGGGGGGATTGACCCCAAATGGGGAGGTTCAGTACAAAATGGGGGGGATTCACCCCAAATGGGGAGGTTCAGTACAAATGGGGGGGTCTCACCCCAAATGGGGAGGTTCAGTACAAAATGGGGGGATTCACCCCAAATGGAGAGGTTCAGTACAAAATGGGGGGTCTCTCTTACCCCAAATGGGGAGGTTCAGTACAAATGGGGGGTCTCTCTCACCCCGAAGGGCGCGGGGCCTCACCTGAGCGGGGAGCGCGGCGCAGCTGAAGCCGTCCAGGCCGTGGTGCCTCCGCAGAACCTCCCCGAGCGCCTCGACCCGCTCGGCCAGCACTGGGGGGGCACGGGGTCACCAAACAACCCCTGACCCCTGGGTGACCCCGGCGTCACCAAACAACCCCTGACCCCTGACCCCAACCCTGACCCCTGGGTGACCCCAGCGTCACCAAACAACTCCTGACCCCTGACCCCTGCTTGGTGTCACCAAACAACCCCTGACCCCTGACCCCTGGGTGACGCCAGGGTCACCAAACAACCCCTGACCTCAACCCCTGACCCCTGACCCTGATCCCAACCCCTGACCCTGATCCCCCAGCACCGGGGGGGGACCAGGGTCACCAAACAACCCCTGACCCCTCCTGAGCTCAGAGTGACCCTGGTGTCACCAAAGACCTCTTGAGCCCTGACCCTGAGCCCTATTGGGTGTCACCAAACACCCCCTGACCCTGACCCCAGAGTGACCCTGGCGTCACCAAACACCCCCTGACCCCGACCCCCCTGGATCCGGGCTGTCCCCGTGTCCCCCCCGTGTCCCCGCCCACCTTCCCTGACGTCCAGCGCCTTCTGGAACATGAACCTGTAGGGTTTGCTCAGGCTGCGCTCGGGGCTCCCGAAGGTTCTGACGCCGCCGCCGCCGCCGCCGCCGCCCCAGGCCGGGCCCCACGCGGCCCCGAACGAGGCCACGACCTCGCCCCGGCCGCCCCTGCTCGGGTACTTGAGGGAGGGGGCGGCGCTGAGGGCACAGAACAGGGCGGGAGTTGGGGTTAGGGTTAGGGGATTTGGGGCTAGGGTTAGGGTTAGGGGATTTGGGGCTAGGGTTAGGGTTAGGGGATTTGGGGCTAGGGTTAGGGTTAGGGTTAGGGGAGTTGGGGTTAGGGTTAGGGGATTTGGGGCTGCCCCACCCGGAAATTCGGGGCATTTGGGGTTTGCTCCATTTCGTTACCCCTGTCCTGAGCACCCCGTGCAGCCTGAAGGGCTGAATTCCCCGGGAGCAGAGGGGATTCGGGGCTCTGGGCTGGTTAATGAGGCTTTAAAAAGAATTAGAGTTTGTGGCTTTAACGGCTTTGGGATTGCAAAGCGTTCGGTGAGGAATTTAACAATTCCCCCCGAATTTACAGAGCTAAAATGCTCCAAAATTCAACAATTTATTTAAAAATAAATGTTTGTAGCTTTAAAGGCTTTGGAATTGCAAGTTCAGGGCGGATTTAACAATCCCCCCCGAATTCACAGAGCTGAAATGCTCCGAAATCCAACTCCCACAACGATTTGGGATTTTAAGGGAAAGGCAGGAGGCGAAGGGGGAAGAGGTGGCTGAGGAGCCCTCACTGACCTCGGGGAGAAGCTGCCGGGGGAGAAGAGCCCCGAGGGGCTGCGGGAGGACGGCGCCCGCTTGGCCCGGGGGGTCTCAGGTGTGGAATGGCTGCGCTTGTGGGGGCCCTGCAGGGAACAGGCACAGCACAGTGACCTCTGTGGGGTGCATTTACGGCAAACCCCGCGGGTTTGGGGTGACTCCCACCTTGGACGGGGTGGTGTAGGCGTCCAGCAGCTCGTCCTCCTGCTCCTCGTCCAGGCTGCTCTGGGTTAAGGGCTAAAAACGCTCCTGGTTTGGGGTGGAACCCAAAGTCTGAGAATTCCTCCCACTCCCAGCCTCACCCTGGGGATCTGGGACAGCTCAGGGCCCCCATTTTCTGCCAGACCCCCCCGAACTGCTCAGGATCTCCTCGGGATTTTGGGATCTCCTCGGGATCTCCTCAGGATCTCAGGATAACCTCGGGATCTCCTTGGGATAAGCTCAGGATCTCCTGGGATGTTGGGATCTCCTCAGGATCTCCTGGGATGTGAGGATATCCCCGGGATCTCCTCAGGATCTCAGGATAACCTCAGGATCTCCTGGGATTTCAGAATCTCCTCAGGATGTTGGGATCTCCTCTGGATCTCCTGGGATTTTAGGATAACCTCAGGATCTCCTGGGATGTGAGGATAACCTCGGGATCTCCTTGGGATAAGCTCAGGATCTCCTGGGATGTGAGGATATCCCCGGGATCTCCTCAGGATCTCCTGGGATTTCAGGATAATCTCAGGATCTCCTGGGATGTGAGGATATCCCCGGGATCTCCTCGGGATCTCCTCAGGGTCCCCTGGGATGTGAGGATACAGCTCCTGGAGCGAGTGGATGTCGTGGAGCAGCCCCCGGCGCTCGTCCCTCCCGCGCCGCCCGCGGCTGCCGCGCTTTGCCAGCACCTGGGGCAGCAGGACAGGCGTGGGGTGAGCGTTCCCGGCCATCCCGGGGCCTTTTGGGGATCGAAGGGGAGAACTGGGGACCCTCACCTCGTGCTCGAAGGCGTCCAGGCCCTCGGGGGTGAGCTGCAGGTCCAGGTCTTTGCTGGTGACGAAGGCCAGCAGCTCGTTGGCCAAGGCCACCGGGCCCAGCCCGTGGCTCAGGCACAGCTCCACCACTGAGGGGAGAACGGGGACTCAGGGGCTCCCAAGTCCCACCGAGATTCCCCCCCAAAAACATTTGGCTCCCTCCCCCAATCACCCCCTCAATTCTCTGTGCCCCCCCAAACCCGGCAGGTCCCAAAATCCTGGACCCCACAACAGCCGCCGTGAACCAAATAACCCCTCAGGGCTCCCCTGGGACCCTCAAACCTCCTCTGACACCCCCAGTCCCCCCCTCACAGCCCCCCTGACACCCCCAAACCCCTTCCTCCTCCCCAAGCCCCTCCATCTCCCCCCACAGGCCGCGTCCCCCGGAGCCCTCACGCTTGTCGGGCACTTCCTCGCCCTCGCAGCGCAGCTCGAAGAGCCGCAGCTCCCTCAGCACCGCCTCGGCCGTCACCGCCTCCGGGCCCCGCTCCGGCTCCAGCTCCGGCTCCATCCCCGGCTCCGCCATATCCGCGCTCGAACAGCGCGGGCGCGGCTCCGTGAGGGGAAGGGCGTGGCCACACCGTATAAGGAGAAAAGGCGTGACGAAGGAGGGGTAAAAGGCGTGGTTATTCAAATTTAGACAGAAGGGACCAATGGGAGGGCGATGGGCGGGTGAGGAGGCGGGACCGGCGTGCTCCAAGCACCGCCCATCAGGGGTGGGAGGGGAAAAGGGCGGGAGGAAAAAAAGGGCGGGAAAATTCGCGCCCTCAGAGCGCTGAGGGGGCGGGGCTGAGGCGGCTCTGAGGGAACCAAACCCGGCCGGGCCTGAGGGGCGGAACCGGGAATGGGGGGGCGGAACCGGGAATGGGGGGGTGGAACCGGGCCTGAGGGGCGGAACCGGGCCTGAGGGGCTGAACCGGGAATGGGGGGGCTGAACCGGGAATGGGGGGGCGGAACCGGGAATGGGGGGGCGGAACCGGGCCTGAGGGGCTGAACCGGGAATGGGGGGGTGGAACCGGGCCTGAGGGGCTGAACCGGGTATGGAGGGTCCTGCTCGGGCCCGGGGGTCGCACCTGCCCTGGGGATTCTGCCCCGGGTCTGGGGTCCCCTCCCTGCCCATCCCCTCATCCCCTACGATTCACGGCAGCCTCATCCTGCACCCCCCGCCCAGGAGACATCCCCAGGTTTTAAGTGAAAACCACCAAAATATCCCAAAAGTATATGAATATAACCCCGAATCTGGGATCCACAACCACAAGACAACCCCTAAACCCGATATTTTGCAGTACCTTGAGATCCCCTCACCCCCTCGCCTTGAGGGGGAGAAAGAACTGCCAGAAAAAGGAGTTTTGACTTAAATAATATTTTTTTTCTTTGGTTTATATCTCATTTTTAATTTATACAATAAAAAAATCACTTGATGGCACCCGGGGGCAGCAGATCCCTGAAGCGAAGGACGACGGCCGGGGCTCCGTCAGCACAGGAGGCACCAAAATCCGGAGGATTTGCCCCAAAAGGGCCGAGCGTGAGGTGAGGGAGGGACAGGGGGCTTTGGCAAAGCTCGGGGGGGTCCTGTGTGATCCCCACCCACCCCCCCATCCAGCCTTTTCTGCTGAAAAAAAGCCAAAAAAAGGGAAAAAACCGGCGCGGGGTGGTTGAAGGCACTTGGAGGGTTCGGTCAGGCGAACATGGTGAGCTGGAGCCACTGGGGAGAAGGAGGAGGAGGAGGGTGAGGGAGGAAGGGCAGCAGGAGAGGGTGAAGAAAGAGGGGGGAAAGCAAGAGAAGGAGGGAGAGGAGGAGAAAAGGAGGAGGAAAAGGAGGAGGAAGAGGAGGAGGAAGGCCTTGATCTCCCCTGGTACCTGCAGCAGGTCGAACGTGACGACCCCGTCCTGGTCCACGTCCATGGCTTGGAAAAACCCTGAGGGGAGGGAAAGGGATTCTGGAAAATTCCATTGGTGAGGGAAAAGCGTGGTCGGGAAGGCTGGAATGATTCGGGATTGGGGTGCGAGGGATGGTTTGGGATCATTTGGGATCACTCAGGATTGCATGGGAGGGATGGTTTGGGATGGTTTGGGATCACTCAGGGTTGGACAGGAGCGATGGTTTGGGATGGTTTGGGATGGTCTGGGATCATTTGGGATGGTTTGGGATCATTTGGGATGGTTTGGGATCATTTGGGATGGTTTGGGATCATTGGGGATCATTTGGGATGGTTTGGGATCACTCAGGGTTGGGCAGGAGGGATGGTTTGGGGTGGCTTGGGATGGTTTGGGATCATTTGGGATCATTTGGGGTGGTTTGGGATCATTTGGGATCATTTGGGGTGGTTTGGGATGGTCAGGGTTGGGCAGGGGGGATGGTTTGGGGTGGCTTGGGATCATTTGGGATCATTTGGGATGGTTTGGGATGGTTTGGGATGGTCAGGGTTGGGCAGGAGGGATGGTTTGGGGTGGTTTGGGATGGTCTGGGATGGTTTGGCATCATTGGGGATGGTTTGGGGTGGTTTGGGATGGTTTGGGATGGTTTGGGATCATTGGGGATGGTTTGGGATGGTTTGGGATGGTCAGGGTTGGACAGAGGGGATGGTTTGGGGTGGTTTGGGATGGTCTGGGATCATTTGGGATGGTTTGGGAGGCTTTGCTTGGGGTGCTCACGGAACATGGTCTCCAGGCGCACGAGGCAGCAGACGAAGCTGTCGAAGTCCAGGGCCAGGTCGGGCTCGGCGTAGCGGGTGATGAGCAGCTCGTGCAGCCTCTTGTTCAGCCGGTACCCTGGGACGGGGCACGGGGCACAGCCCGGGGGTCACCGGGGGGCCCTGGGGACGGGAGGGGTCCCGGGGGGGTCCCGGGGGGGTCCCGGGGGTCACCTGCAGCCTCCAGGGCCAGGCGCAGCTCGTAGGCGCTGATGGAGCCAGACTTGTCCAGGTCGAACTTGCGGAAGATGCTCTGGCAGGAACAGCCCCCCAGAGGAGCAGGGGTCACCCAAAACGCCCCCAATGTACCCCAAAATCCCCCCAGAGGAGCAGGGGTCACCCAAAATCCCCCCAATGTACTCCAAAATCCCCCCAGAGGAGCAGGGGTCACCCAAAACACCCCCAATGTACCCCAAAATCCCCCCAGAGGAGCAGGGGTCACCCAAAATCCCCCCAATGTACCCCAAAATCCCCCCAGAGGAGCAGGGGTCACCCAAAATACCCCAAAATCCACCCCAGAGGAGCAGGGGTCACCCAAAATACCCCCAATGTACTCCAAAATCCCCCCAGAGGAGCAGGGGTTACCCAAAACACCCCAATGTACCCCAAAATCCCCCCAAAGTGGAGACCACCCATGAAGAAAGACCCCAAAATCTTCACCCCACACCCCTAAAAAAGGGGGGAAAACAGTGTTTGGGGGGGGTTTACCCACCCCAAAAGCCCCTCAGTACTGGGGGTCACCCATGAGGACAGACCCCAAAAGCCCCTCAGTACTGGGGGTCACCCATGAGGACAGACCCCAAGCCCCCCCCCAGAATGGGGGTCCCCCACGAGACAGACCCCCAAGCCCCCGGGAGCCCCCAGACCCACCAGGTAGTTGCGGATGCGGTTCCAGAGCACGTTGAACTCCACCAGCCCCAGTTTCCCGTTCCCGTCTTTCTGGGGGAGGGGGTTAAGGAAAGGGGGGGTCCAGGGGTGCCCCCGAGCCCCCCCGGCCCCCCCCGGTTCAGGATACGTCCATCAGGTTCACCATGCTCCGGCAGGACTCCAGGCTGAAGCCCTTGGTGCGCAGGTCTTTGTCTGCAATTGGCGGTTTTGGGGGTCAATGAGATGCTAATGAGGGGGGTGGGGTCAGTTGGGGTGGAACTCCCCCAGACCCCAGCTCACGTTTGGCGATGATGCGGTTGAGGATGGTCTGGAGCTCGGTGACGCTGATCTCCAGGTCCTGGGGAGGGGACACGGGGCGGCCACGGCGTCACCGATGGGCAGTGACGTCATCGGCAGCCAGTGACGTCATGGCCAACCAATGATGTAATTGACAACCAATGACATCACAGCTAACTAATGACACCATCACCAAGTGATGTCATTGCTAACCAATGATGTAATGGTCAACCAATGACGTCATGGCCAACCAATGACATCATGGCCAACCAATGACATCACTGCCAACCCATGACACCATCCCCAAGTGATGTCATTGCTAACCAATGACATCATGGGCAACCAGTGATGTAATGGCCAACAAATGACGTCATTGCTAACCAATGACATCACAGCCAACCAATGACACCATGGCCAACCAATGAGATCATCTACAACCAATGATGTCACAGTCACAGCCAGCCAATGACATCATGGCCGATGAATGATGTCATCTACAACCAATGATATCACGGCCAACCAACGACATCATCATCAACCAATGACGTCACCACCGACCCCTGAGGTCACAGCCGATCGCCACCGCTCCCTTACCGGCCCCGCCAGCTGCTTGAAGAGCTGCTTGAAGTTCTCATCGATTTCACTCTCCCTCAGCACTTTCTGGGGGGAAAAGCGGCCATTTAGGGAACCGCCCAAAGCGGCCATTTTGGGAACCGCCCCGGGGCAAGAAGCGGCCATTTTGGGAACTGCCCAAAGCGGCCATTTTGGGAACCGCCCCGGGGCAAGAAGCGGCCATTTTGGGAACTGCCCAAAGCGGCCATTTTGGGAACTGTCCCAGGGCAAGAAGCGGCCATTTTGGGAACTGCCCAAAGCGGCCATTTTGGGAACCACCCCGGGGCAAGAAGCAGCCATTTTGGGAACCGCCCCACCCCGACACCCCGCCAACCCATCCTCCTGTCCCTGGCTGACCTCGTCCGGCAGCGTGGCCTGGATCTTGTCGTCCATCTCCCTGCGGACAGACAGACAGACAGGCAGAGAGCAGGCCGAGCACGGGCGTGGCCCCGGGTGGCCGGCGCGGCGGCGGCGGCGCTTACTCGGTGCCGGCTTTCTTCTCGGAGAAGACGCGGAGCACGAAGTCGCCCTCCTTGTTGGGCTCGAAGGTGGAGGGCACCACGATGTACTCGCCGGGCGGCAGGCGGAAGCGCGTGCTCACCTCGCGCAGGTTGATGAACTGCTCGGAGCGCGCGCGCGACGCGTTGGCCAGGAAGAACTCCCGCTTCAGGTGCACGCCCGACCTCCCCACGTACTGCGGGCACCGGGGGGAAACGCTCCAGAACGGCCCCAAAAACGGCCCCAAAAACGGCCCCGGGGGCGGCCTGCCCCGAAACAGCACCGCCGGCGCATGGAACCCACCTCGGGAGGGACCTGTGCGGAGAGAGGGGACCTTGGTTGGTGACAGGTGACACCAGGCGAGCCCAGGTGACCCCAGTGAATGCCAGTTGACCCCGATGGACCATTGGTGACCACAGCTGAAACCAGCTGAGGCCAGCTCGTGCTGGTTGACCCCAGCTGATGCCACCAGACCCCAGGTGACTCTAGATGACCCCAGTTAATGCCAGTTGATCCCAGCTGATCCCAGCTGGTGCCAGTTGACCTCAGTTGATCCCAGCTGACCCCAGTTGATGTTGGCTGACCCCAGTCGATGGTGGTTGACCCCAGTCAAGGCCGGTTGACCCTAACTGACCCCGTTACCTCATAGACAGCGAATCCAATGGTCTCCATGTCCTTGCCGTAGCGGCGCTCGCGGCGCCGGTGCTTCTGCATCAGCGCCAGCAGGAAGCTGCAGCCCGGCTCGCGCCCGCCGTCCTCGTCCCTGTCATCATCCACCTCCTCCAGCTGGATCTTGAACTGGGGGTTGATCCAGAACGTGGCTGCGGAGGGGGCAGAGGGGGCTCAGCGGGCGCCCGGCCCCGCGGGCCCGGGGCCGCCCCCCGGCGCGTACCGGGGTAGTTGCGGCAGCCGCCGGCGGTGCTGCCGCGCCGCCACGTCCCGTCGTAGAGCTGTGTGTTCCACTTGCGGAACTTGCGGGACTGCAGCGCGTCTGGGGTGAGGTTGCAGATCTCCAGGCGGGTGAATTCCCGCAGGAAATCCCGGAAGGACATCCTGCAGGAAGAGTCTGAGCTCGTTTCCAGGCTCGGAACGGGCGGGAAAAGGGGCTCGGGTTGAAGTTCCCCCTACCAGAATTCGCCGTCCTCCATCTTGACCATGAGCTGCTGGCGCAGCGCCGGCTCCACCGCGTGCCACTCGGCCGAGCTGCGGGGACAGCAGGGTCAGCAGGGCCCCGGCTCGTCACCGCTAACGAGCCCGGCGCTAACGAAGCCTCACCCGTCGCTCCAGGCGCCCGTCCACTCCACCTCTCCCCAGGGGTTGCGCATCCGGATGAGCTCCAGGGCCTGCCCGCGGTACGGGATCTGCGGACGGCGCCGTCAGGGCTCCGCCACCCAAAATCCACCGTTTCCCGCCCAAATCGGTGCCCGCCCTCACCTGCTTGGCACCAGTCACCGAGTAGGCGTGGCCCTTCACCAGCTTCTTGAAGGTCACCGCCTCCATGTCGAAGGCGCTCGTTATCTGCGAGGAGCCACCGCGGCCTTACCCAGAGAGCGACCCCAAATCCCGCTCATTTTCCCCCAAAAGGCCCGCGGTGGCTCATGTTGATGGAGCAACGTGAGAACGACCCCAAATCCCGCAGATTTTCCCCCAAAACGTGGAGTGGCTCATGTTGATGGCGCAACGTGAGAATGACCCCAAATCCCGATGGAGCAATGTGAGAACGACCCCAAATCCCACTGATTTTCCCCCAAAAACGCCCGCGGTGGCTCACGTCGATGGAGCAATGTACCCAAATCCCGCAGATTTCCCCCAAAAACGCCCGCGGTGGCTCACGTCGATGGAGCAACGTCCCCAAATCCTGCAGATTTCCCCCAAAACACCCGCCGTGGCTCACGTTGATGGAGCAATGTGAGAACGTCCCCAAATCCCGCAGATTTCCCCCAAAACGCCCGAGGTGGCTCACGTCGATGGAGCAACGTGAGAATGACCCCAAATCCCACAGATTTTCCCCCAAAACGCCCGCGGTGGCTCACGTCGATGGAGCAACGTCCCCAAATCCTGCAGATTTCCCCCAAAAGGCCCGCCGTGGCTCACGTCGATGGAGCAATGTGAGAATGACCCCAAACCCCAATGGAGCAATGTGAGAACGTCCCCAAATCCCGCAGATTTCCCCCAAAACGCCCGCTCCCGCGGTGGCTCACGTCGATGGAGCAGCCCAGCAGGGAGCCGCGCTCCAGCGCCTTGAGGATGATCTGGTAGAGGTCGGCCGGGGGCCGGCGCAGGTCGAACCACTCGGTGACGCCGCCCGTGAAGTCCTCGAAGCCCTCGGAGGTGCTGCCGCCCGACAGAGCCTCGTAGCAGCCGTTCACCCTGTGCGCGACGAGCGGGGCGGTTTTTGGGGGATTCCGCCCCGAAACGGGGGGCGCGGGCAGGGGCGGGGAGGGGCCGCACTTGGCGTAGGCCTTTTCCAGCAGCGCGCTCCAGAACTCGGAGCCCTCGGCCGAGTGCACGAAGAGCAGCTTCCCGTCCTTGGTGGGCAGGAAATCGTCCACCACCACGTCCAGCCACTCGCCAAACTGCCAGATCTGGGCGGGGTGAGGAAGAGGCGCCAGGGTCACACAGGGAAGGAGATTTTGGGGGGAAAACGCCCGGTTTGGGGTCCCGAAAAGCAGTGGAGAAGTGGAGGCGCCACAACGGGAGGGGACGTGAGGAACTGGGTGGGAAAAGTAACTGGGAGATGCTCCCAAAATTGAGGGTGTGACAAAATGGTGGAGGGAACCCTTAAAACACTGGGGGTCACCCCAAAATTACAGAGTGAAGCCCCAAAACTGTGGGGGATCCCCTCGAAATGGTCAAGGAGAGACCTAAAGAGGTGAAGAAAGCCCCAAAATTGCGAGAACCTCTCAGAAAGACAAGAGGAGGCCTGAAGTGGTGCTGGGAGCCCCAAAACTGGGGGGGATCCCCTTGAATGATGAAGGGGAGGCCTAAAGAGGTGAAGAAAGCCCCAAAATTGTGAGAACCTCTCAGAAGGACAAGAGGAGGCCTGAAGTGGTGCTGGGAGCCCCAAAACTGGGGGGGATCCCCTTGAATGATGAAGGGGAGGCCTAAAGAGGTGAAGAAAGCCCCAAAACAGTGCGAGAACCTCTCAGAAGGACAAGAGGAGGCCTGAAGTGGTGCTGGGAGCCCCAAAACTGGGGGGGGATCCCCTTGAATGATGAAGGGGAGGCCTAAAGAGGTGAAGAAAGCCCCAAAACGGTGCGGGAACCTCTCAGAAGGACAAGAGGAGCCCTGAAGTGGTGCTGGGAGCCCCAAAACGTTGGGGTTTGCACCGGGAACGGCAGAGGGGAGCCCCGAGGCCGGGCCCGGCTGACCTGGAAGTGGAAGATGCCGGCGTAGCCCTGCTGGAAGCTCTGCCCGTGCGGCACCACGCGGTGCAGCAGCGTCTCGTTGAGCGTCAGCGAGGCGATGGCCGCCAGCAGCCAGCAGTCACCTGGGCAGCACCAAAACCACCCCAACTCCTGCAGAACCATCCCCCAGACCCCACAGATTCGGGGCAAAGAAGGACAGAGGGACAGAGACGGGGGATGGGGGTTTGGGGGGGATTTGGGTTTTGGGGGGGGGATCGGGATTTGGGGTTTTTGGGAGAGGATTTGGGGGTTTTTGGGGGTGAAATAGGAAAAACGCACCTGGGATTTGGGGAAAAAGCAGGGGGACGGGTGGTTTGCATGGGGATGGGGGTTTGGGGAGGATTTGGGGTTTTTTGGGGGTGAACTGGAGAAATGCACCAGGATTTGGGGGGAAAATGGGTGGATGGGGTGTTTTGCATGGGTATGGGGGTTTGGGGAGGATTTGGGGGTTTTTGGGGGTGTGAAACTGGAGAAATGCACCCAGGATTTGGGGGGAAATCAGGATTAAGATGCATGTTCCACACACATGGATGGGGTGTTTGGGGTAGAATTTGGGGTTTTGGGGGGAGATTTGGGGTTTCCCCCCAGATTTGGAGTCCTGCCCGTGTCGGGTTGGAGGAATTGTGGTGAGTTGAGAGCGGCGCCGTTCTGGGGTAAAAAGCAGCAATTCCGGGGCAGAGAAGGGCACAGAGAGATCCCAAATCCACGGATTGGGGACCAAGGAGGGACAGGGGGACAGGGACAAAGGAGGATTCCTCACCCAGCGCTCCCTGGCAGATGTCGGTGCGCGTGGCGCCGTCCACGATGAACTGCGGGCGCGGGCACAG